>NW_024347788.1:8650753-8651126 GCF_902729225.1 Pteropus medius | reverse complement strand
TTTTTTTTTTTTTTTTTTTTTTTTTTTTTTTTTTCCTGCCTGTAGCTCAAGGGTTTGGTCTAATTCTTCTTTCTTTCACATTATTTTTCCTTTCTTTCTTTTACTTATTTTAAAGATTTCCCCCTAGGCATTTGTTTAGATGCTTGAAGCGCCACCGCCAATTTGCAGGAGAGCAGCACTGGACAGAAGGCGTCTCGGGCACCGTTGACAGCGGTGCCATCAGCTCACTTCTGACGCTGGCCGTGTTCGCTCACTCTCGCTTTGTCTCGCTCGGGCTTTCCCTTTGCCAAAGCGTGTCAACGACGCGTTTGGGCTCACGAGGTGCTTTGTTGCCTCCTTGAAATGAACGGAAGAAGATTAAGAGTTTAAAGGG
>NW_024347788.1:8620988-8649699 GCF_902729225.1 Pteropus medius | reverse complement strand
GTCTCGCATTCAGCATTTGGACAGATGTCGTCCGATGTTTTAGAATCTGGGGGTCTGGAGAGAATGCAGTGGAAGGCGGCCGGCTCCACGACGCGGTAGCTTTGTGACCCCGAAGAAGTGACTCAGCCGGTCATCTACCCAGAGGATGAGAGCAGCGAGCGGAAGGTCGCCCGCCTTGCGGGCTGGTGGTGGCAATTTAACAAGGCGCGCAGAGTGCTTCTCCCCGTCGGCGCTGGGGGCACCCCGAGAAGCAGCGTCCGCGCCAACTCTGTCATCGTTGTTTTCCGTCCGGTCTCGATCTGATATCGCGTCTCTTCAAATTTTGTTAAGTAGTCCTCTGCTCTCCCGAGGGACAGGGGACGTGCCGCATCCGCAGGCGGGCCCACGTGCATCCGCAGAAAGCGCCCCTATCGGACTTCTGCCTTCTCACGCTCCCTCCCAGGGTCCCTACGAAGCTCTCGCATGTCCCTCTCCAGCCGCCTTCTTTTTCGTCATCGAGACATCCAGCCGTTAGAAGTCAGCTGTATTCCTCCGAGGCCTTTTCAACGCCCATTACTCCTGTTTTTTTCAGAGAAAAACTGAGGCTCACAAAAGCTCATTAACTTCCACTTGGTTGTGTAGGTAATAAGTTGCCACAGTGATCTGAACCCAGGACCTTTTGCTGAGTTTTCCTCTGCACCCCTTTTCAAATGCGGCCCCCAGAACTGAGCTTCACACCCCAGGGGCTGTCATCCGGCACAGAGTAGAGAGCGGGGTCATCGTTTTCTAGTCTGGGGCGTGGGGACCCTTTGCTCTTCATTATGCCCACCATGTTCCATACCTAACAAGCGTCTGCTACATGTCGGATGAACACAGAGTAGCGGCCGAGGCCCTGCACTCGAGGGCCACGAGTGTGGCAGAGTCCCCGCCCCATGGGAATCTGTGTCTCCGCGGCAGGGCTGGCTGCAGAGTCCAGTGCACTTGAGAATGTGAGGTGCCTTGTTCCAGAGCAGGAGAAAAAGGGGCCAATCAAGGTATAAAAGCTCTTTTCCTTTCTTCCCTAGGCTCTCAATTTATGGCGTTTCTTTTGCTTGCTGTGTAATGTCCTTCTGAGTAAAGGATAATCGAAAATTTAAATTTCCAGCGTGAACTTTACCACTCAACCTCTTGATGGTGCAGTGCGCGTTTTAAGTGTAAATAGAAGGGCTCTGCACTCGCGTGCAGAATCGCTGACCTCGCACGATGCCCGCGCACCCCATTCTCACCAGAGCGCTGGGGAAAGCGCACAAAACTACCTCGCTCGTGTTCACTCCGCTTCTTGATATGTGCACATTCTCCCCAGTGCGCTCTGCCTTTGGCCGGCTGATAAGGAAGGAAGAACTGAATGGAAAACAAGCGATGAGTTCCCCGCGCTTTCCCTTCCTTCACGTCGCTGTTCCGGCGCGGATGGTCGGCTGACATTCGGACACCGGTGCCTACTCTCTGTACGCAAATCAAATTCCAGAAAGCGCAGCCCTGCGGATCTGGCAGCGCCTCTGCTGACTCATCGCTCAGTCATAAATGCCAGACACTGCCCCGCGTGCCTGCTCTGCGTCCTGCCGAACCCCCCACGCGTTGCGAGTGCCCTGGAATCCTGTACCCCGAGGGCATCGGGAAAGCTACATGCAACGAGGCAGAGAGGGGCCGTGGGCATCCGCGCTGCGTGTGCGTCTCTGCTCGTGCCCGGCTCCATTGTTTAATCAGACTTCGCCGACAAAACACCAGTTCAAAGACAGGATCGTTAAGAATTTCAAGGTGTCGGTGGAAGGGAACTAAACCCAGACCGAGCCCTTCCGGGAGCAGGGCTCGGTGCGACTCCACAGGTCGCACCCCCCTGTCTGCTGGAGAAGCACAAGGCCGATAGCAGCTGAGCGGTGACCGATGGAGACAGCTCCGTGGCACCTGGCGAGACTGCGCAAAGTTTCGAGGAGAAGATGGCTGAGTGGGCATTGAGGGCAGGAGTGGATAAAGGGAGGCGCTGATTGTAGTTTACGATACGGTATTGCATGTTTGAAAGTCGCTAGGAGAGCAGATCTTAAACGTTTCCGTCACGAGAAAATTGTGCCCGTGTGGGGACGGGCGTGAACTGCACTTGAGATCGGTTTGCAGTATACACGTTATCGAATCACTGTGTCGTACACCTGAGACCAGTGCATTTGTCCCTCGAACAATGTGGGTTTGAACTGTGCGAGTCTACTTAATGTGTGTGTGTTTTTTTTTCCAATAAATATGTTGGAAAATTTTCTGGAGGTTTCTTTACTACAGCGAAGCAATCCTATCGATTACACGAGGCTACCGTAAAGCAATCATATTGCTGCTGCTTCGTTATCAATGGTATCAAATCCTCATACCTGTAAATAATTATGAATTTCTTCGTCACACTATATTTTCTTTTTTGATGTCTAGTGTTAGTAATACGGATAACATCTCTCGTTTTTTTTTTTTAATCATATAAGACGATATCGATGTAGGTACTGACAGATGACTTATCTTGTAAACAGCTGATGTAAACTTATAGTATCGATATTTTAAGGTACTGTAAATGGAATTTCTCTTCCTTATGATTTTCTTAATAACATTTTATTTCCTCCAGCTTACTTTGTTGTAAAAGTGCAGTATGTAATACATGTAACATACAAAATGTGCATTACTCTACTGTATGTGATTGGTAGGGCTTACGGTCAACAGTAGGCCATGAGTGGATAAGTTTGGGGGGCGTCAAAGTTATGTGGGGATTTTGGACTGTGCGGGGTGGGGGGTGGTTCAGTGCCTCTAATCCCCCCTTTGTTCTAGGGTCAAGTGTGTAAGGCTATGGTCAAGTATATCTCAGTGTTAAGAGGCATTGGGAGGATTCCTATGAGGAAAACCGTGGGCGGAGGTGTGGGAGGTCGGAGGTTCAGACTCGTTGGGTTTAGGGGCGGCTGAAGTCTGGGGCATTCTGAGCAAAGGGAACCTGGAGGTTTTATAGAATGTTTACTCTGTGTGGCTCGAGAATAATGGAATAAGAACCTGGCTTCTTTATTCTCGTTTATATCACATAGGACATATAAATCTTTAAACATAGTCCTGAGAGAAACATCAGATTTATATATGTGATTTTTCAATAATAATATAAGTAATTTATATAAACTTTAGACAATTTCCCCCCAAATGAAACCCTATTAATTCTCTGTTTTGCTTTTAGAATGATTATAGTTAGAGATGTAAATCTTGATTTTTTTTCAAATATATCTGCTCGAAGAAAGGATTAGGTGAACGTGCCGTAAGTTCTTTTCTTTATATGTGAAAATTCCAGCGAATTTAAATATGTTCCACTTATTGCGTCTCTGAGATAGTATGTGAGTTCTGGTACCTCCCCAGCAGCCTGACACAGGAGGTCAGAATTGGGCAAGAAACCTACTCATTTGGCCAGGCCGGCGGTCGGGAGGTGGTGTGGTCCATTAGGTCCATGGCCGAAGGGCGTGGGAAGCCCTTTTCAGATTCTGACGTGTCTCTCGGAGTTCTGGCTGCTGCTCCGTCTCATGTTCCCAGGCTGTCCATCCTTCGTAAGCTGTTTCTGGGCCCTTGGCTGGTTGCTGCTTTGGATTCCTTATGTCGACACCTTAAATCAGGTGTCTCACGTGTGACTACCTGGGCTTTCGGTGTATTTCTGGTTTCCCCTCCTTTGACCTGTCATCTCCTCCTTATCTCACTGTGTTATCACCACTGGTTTAGGAGGATTCAGGGGAGTCTGAATGGTCAGTCTCTGCATGGAGCAGCTCCAGCCACTGGCAGAGAGGCAGGCTAGAGCCAGACAAAGTCATAGACACCGAAGCCCACATAGACCACCACCCCGCACACAGGAGCGCTTGTGCCTGTGTGTGCGTGTGTATGTGAATGAGCGTGTGCTTCCATGTGCACCTGTGTGTAGCTGTGGAGCACCACGACTCAGCGGGACGTGGAAGTCCCCGGCTATCGCCTCTGGTTTCTAACAAGCAGCGTAGGAGTCGGGAATCCTGGTGAAAGCCGGTACCTGGCGGGGTGACCCCTGCAGACCTCCATGGAAGGGTGGCCAGTGGGAACATAAATGCCAATCACCTCACATCTAGATTAGTTTGAAATTAGACCCTGAGGCTCCAGGAAGAGGTGGGGAAGGTAGTGGCAGGAAAGAGAAAACAGTGTCTAACTAAGTTTTTCCTATGCGTGAAATATTTATCCTTTAATTCATTGTAGCCATTATAGCTGATCTTACAGTTTTAAAGTTTCTCCATAGAGGTCTTGCACATTCTGAAGTTAATTTTTATATATATATATATATATATATATATATATAGTGAAATTAATTTATATATATATAGTGGATGTTATTTTCTTCTATAATTTCTACTGAGTTATTACTTTTATAGAATGGTGTCATGGATTTTTAGAAGCTGATCTCGAATTTAACTACCTTGTTTAAATTTCTTACCATTTTTCTATTTTTAATCTATTTAGGTATGATTCTGTTAACTCTTATTTATTGATTTTGTTTATTTTTTTCTGTTGATGGTCAGATTTTCTATTTATCTATTGAGTGTGTTAATTTTTTTATGTTGATAATTACACTTTCTGCTAATCAGTTTTTTCTCTCCTCCTTTGTGCCTGATTTATTTTTCTGGTCGTGTAGTGTTGACCCAAAGTAGTGATGGTAGGTAGCGTTGTGTGTCTAGCAGTGCTTGCTGTAGATTTTGCTGCATAATCTTTATCTTGTTAAGAAGTTACCCTCATTTTTAGTAGTCCGAGAATTTTTAACATGAACCATTGTTACACTTTTTCAAAAGTTATTTCTGTGTTTATTGAACTAATTCTGTGATTTTATCGTTTAATCTATTAATGCGACGGATTACTTTAATAGAGTTTCTGATGTCAAATTATGTTTGAATTACCAGGATATTTATTTTCCGGGCATATGATATGTCTGGATATCAGGATAAACTCTGTGATCGTGACTCCTCCCCTTCTTCTCCATTATTGTTACAGTACTCTGTTACATTTGGTTGTCTAATGTTGCTTTAGGATATTTGCATCTGTGTTGATCTGTGGAATTTTCTTACCTTGTCTTGATCAGTTTTTATAACTATGGCATCAATGTTCTCATCTTGTATGTTGGGCAGTTTTTCCTCGTTTCCTTTCTGTGTATTTTAACAACTTATATAAAGTAAAATGAGCCGAGCCTGATCTTTTTTTTGCTGTCGAAGAGATTTTTTGAAATTATCATTATTCTATTTTCTGTTTTTATGCTTATTTAATTCAAGGTTTCTCCTTTATCTCAATTTTGACATTTAATATTTTCAGGAATGTTTGACAACTAGTTATTTTCTCATTTAGATTTTCTGTTTGTAGATATTTCTGCATTTTTATCCATCACCTATTTAATTGAGGTTTACTTGACATCTAACATTGTATCGGTTTCAGGTGTATGGCGTAACGATTCAGTATTTGTATGTGTAGTGAAGTGATCACCACAGTAGATCTAGTTAACATCCATCACCATACACAGCTGCACCATTTCTTGTGATGAGAACTTTTAAGATCTACTCTCTCATCAACATTCAGATACGCGGTACCGTAGTATTAATCAGAGTAACCACGCGACGAGACTTAGTTACTTTGTAACTTTGTAACTGGACGTTTGTCCATTTGGCCTCTCTCACCCGTTTTGCCCACCTCCCACCCCTGTTCTTTTTGTTGTTGTTGTTGATCTGCGTCGTCTCCTGATTTTGAATCTGATTCAGATTCGCCTGAAGTATGTTTAACTTGGAATCTTTTCAAACATTCCAGCTTTTGGTTTGGTTAATTTTCTTCTTTTGCGCTTTCTCCTTCTTCTCTCTCCTGCCACCTCCTCTTCCTCCTCCTCCTCCCGTCCCCTTTATAAATGTTCCTTATATTGTTTTGTGGCCCCATCGTTCCTATTTCTTTTTCGCGTTCTCGGTTTTTGTTTCCATATCCTCGTGTTGAATGTTTAACTTGTTTATTCTTCGTATTTCTTGTTTACTTAAAAACATATTTAAAATGATAATTTTCCTTAAGATTTTCTCTATGATGGTTATTTAATAGCATGTTATTTATTTTCCAGACAAAGATTTTTTGTTTCTTTTTAACTTCCCCTTTGTCGTCAGTTTATGATTTTATTACATATTATGGTCACAGAACATTTCCTGTATGATATTGACCTAATGAAATTTATTATTTCTTGTGGTCTAGTACAAAATCAAATTTGGGGACTATTCGAATGCACAGTTTCCTATTTTCAATTAGAATCTCATCTAAATCTGTTAGTTTCAGTTTATTCATTGCGTTATTCTCTTCTATTATTTTGTTACCTTCCCGTCTGCTTGATCCAACAGTTTCTGAAAGGGTGTGTATGTTAATATCACAACTGTGATTTTAGATTTATTCAGTCTCTTCATATTTTTTTCAACTATCTTGTATATTCTGAGGAAAAGTTGTTAGGTATATTTATGTACATAATGGATTTATATTCTAAACTTACTGTTCCTTTTACTAATACGTAATTTCTTTGTTCCTTGTAATTTTTCATAGAATTCTATTTTTTTTTGTCAAATATTAAGGTAGCTATGCTAGCTTTTTTGGGGGTTCATTTATATATATATATATTATTATGTATCTCTCTCTATACATTTGTGTACGTATGTGTAATATATACCCGCCCTTTTGTTTTTATAATTTTATATCCCTTTTTAAAGAGTGTGAGTTTTACAGACAAGCTATTGCTTGCTTTTTAAAGTCGTCTGGGGAATATTTGTCTTTCTGGTGGGGAGGGTATAATGGACATATATAAATTGCACTGATATTAACTGCCAGGTGGATATACTTATGTAACAATCACATCAAAGCACAGAAATGTCCATCCCAGAATGCATCTTCATGCCTTCTTCACACCCTTCGCTGAAGCGCAGGTACCATCACTTTTCTGGTGTTGTCAGTGTATCTTAGTCTGACCTGTTGTAGACTTTCACAGAAATGAAATTATATGTTATGTACTCTTATTTCTGGCTTATTTTGCACAGTGTGATATTTTTGAGGTTTCTCCAAATGTAGCAGTTCATTTCTTTTATTGCTGTCCAATATTTTGTTGCATAGATATACCGTACTTTGTCTATGAACCTATTGGTGGAATTTTTAGTTGTTTTGATCAGTTGTTTATTATAAATACAGCTGCTGTAAACATCTGTGTACAATGCCTACATCGGGGGAGGAGGGATGGGAGTATGTAAATACCTAGGAATAAAACCGTTGAGTCACGGGTAGGTGTATAAGAAACTGCCAAATGGTTTTCTAAAGTAGTCATACTATTTTGTGTTCCCATCAGTGAAGTCTGCCAAATTCTAGTTGCTCCACATTCTCAGGCTTTTTTGGTTACCATTCCCGATAAGTAGGTCTTGTTGTGGTTTTAATTTGCATTTCGTAGACAATTAATGATGTCTAATTGAATGTATTTTCATGTGCTAATTGACCATTTGCATCTTTTTGTGTGAAAGTTCTCTTTAATTTGTTTGTCTATTTTTTATTGTGTTGTCTATTTCTTTATTATTGAGTTATAGAATTTTAAACTATGTGTTGGGTATAAAGTCTTTTGTCAAGTATATCTATTTTCAATATTTTCTTCCTGACTGTGGCTTACTTTTTTATTTTTTAAATGGTGTCTTTTGAAGAGTAGCAGTTTTAAGTTTGATGAGACCAATATATCAGATTTTTCCTCATCGTTAGTGGCTTCGTGGGCAGAAAGATCTTAGCTATCCTAATGACATAAAGGTATTTTCTTATGTTTACAGCTAACAGCTTTACAGTTTTAGTTTTTATGTTTAGGTCTATGAAATATTTTGGATCGCTTTTTCTATATGTTTTGAGGCTCATTAATTATTATAAATTTATAGTAGTTTCAATATCATTTATTGAAAAGATTTTCTTGGTTGAATTATTTTGGTGCATTCATTGGAAATTAATTGGCCATATTTGTCCACATCTATTTCTCAATTCTTTATTCTAGTTCATTAATTTATCAGTCCTTACATTAGTACCTAGTTTTCTTGATCACTATAGCCTTTTTGTAAATTTTAAGATGAGAGTAAAGGGGATTAAATGTACGGTGATGGAAGGAAATTTAACTTTGGGTGGAGAACACACAGTACTGTATACATAGGATGTATTATTGACTTGTATACTTGAAACCTATATCATTTTATTAACCAATGTCACTCCAATAACTTCGATAGAAAAAAGTCAGGTTCAATAAATCCTTTACCTCTGTTCTTCTTTTTAAATATTGTGTTGACGACTATAAGTCCTTTATATTTTCACATAAGTTTTAGAATCAGCTGTCGATTGCCACAAAAATCCTGAGATTTTGAATGAGATGGCGTTGACTCTATAGGTGAACTTTGGGGCAGATGGCAGTGTAATATAATTGGAAATTCCAGTTTTATGAACATGCAACATGAAATATCTCTTCATTTATGTAGGTCTTTATTTTATTCTCTAATATTTTGTGGGTTTTAGTATAGAGGTCTTGCATATTTTTCAATATATTTATTCCTGAGTTTTAATGTTTTATGATGTTATTATAAGTGTTATTTCAAGTTTCATTTTCGATTGTTCATGACTAGTATATAGAGATACAGTTGATTTTAATGAAGGGACTTTTATCATCTTGCCTTACTAAATGAATTTTTGAGTTTCAGTAGGTTTTGAGTCTGTGTTGTGTGTGTGTGGTGTAAAGTAAAACTGTTTCTTTTTCTCCAGGCAACATGGTTGCTTACAGAAGAAATCTTAAGTATACAGGGGATCTCTTTTCTTCACATCCTTGCCAGCATTTATTATCTTTCGTGTCCTTGATCACAGCCATTGTGACATGTGTGAGACGATATCTTATTATGAATTCGATTTGTGTTTTCCTGATGGTAAGTGATGTTGAGTACCTTTTCATGTACCATACACATTTTAGGATTATTTTTATTTTTTTATTTCTGTGAAAAATGCCATTGGAATTTTGATAGAGGTTACATTGAACTTGTAGAATGCTTTGGGTAGAATGGACATTTTTTCAATATTAATTCTTCCAATCTGTGAGCACAGAATATCTTTCTATTTGTGTGTTCTTCAGTGTCTTACAGTTTTCAGTGTACAGAACTTCCATCTCCTTGATTCGATTTATTCATAAGTATTTTTTGATATTATGGGATTGTTTCCTTATTTTCTTTCTGATAGTTTGTTATTAGTGTGTAGAAACATTCCCGATTTTTGTATATCGATTTTGTATACTGTAACTTTCCTGAATTCATTTATTCTAACAGATTTTTGGTGCTTTTTAGAATTTTCTATGTATAATGTATCATTAGCAAATAGAGCCAATTTTATTTCTTTGTATCTAATGATTTGGATGCCTTCTATTTCTTTCTCTTGTTTACTTGCTCTGGCTAGGACTTCCTTTACTGCATTGAATAGAAGTGGCCAGAGTGGGCATCCTGTCTTCTTCCTGATCCTAAAGGGAAAGCTTTCAGCTTTTCACCATTGAGTGTAGTGTTTGCTCTGGGCTCATCATACACGGCCTGTGTTATGTTGAGCTATGTTCCCTCCTTACCCAGTTTTTGTCGTGACAGGATGTTGAATTTTGTCATACACTTTTTCTTCATCTATTGAGACGATCATGTTTTTTATTCTTAATTTTGGTAATGTGGCGAATCGCATTGTTTTATCGATATTGAACCATCCTTGTGCTCCTGGAATAAATCCCATTTGATCATGGTATATGATCATTTTAATGTACTGTTGAATTTAGTTTGCTAATATTTTTTGAGGATTTTTGCATCGATGTTCATCAGGGATATTTTCCTATATTTCCTTGTAGTGTCTTAGTATAGCTTTGGTATCAGGGTAAGGCTGGCCCAGTTAAATAAGTCCGGTCGTGTTCCCTTCTCTTCTACTTTTTGAAAGAGGTTGAGAAGGCTTGGAATTAATTCTTCTTTAAATGTTTGATAGAATTCACCAGTGAAGCCATCTATCTGGTCCTGGACTTTTGTTTATTGGTAGGTTGATTACTTAAACTCTTTATTAGTAATTGGTCTGTTTAGATTTTCTATTTCTTTATGATTTAGTCTTGTTAGATTGTATGTTTCTAGGAATTTATGAATTTCTTCTAGGTTGCCCAATTTGTTGGCATGTAACTGTACATAGTAGTCTCTTATCTTTTGTATTTGTGTGGTATCAGTTGTAATATCTCTTCTTTTATTTCTGATTTCATTTATGAGTGCTTTCTCTTTTTCTTGGCAAGTGTAGCAAAGTTTTGTTTATTTTGTTTATCTTTTCAAAAAGCCAGCTTAGTTTCAATGACTTTTTAGTCTGATTATTTCCACTCTGCCCTTTATTATATCATTTCTTTTACTAACTTCAGGCTTAGTGTTTTTTTTTCTCCTAGTTTCTCAAGGTACAACGTTAGGTTGCTTATTTGAGAATTTTCTTTTTCTTGATGAAGGTGTTTATCGCTATAAACTTCCGTCTTAAAACTGTTTTGCTGCATCTCATAAGTTTTGGTTTGTTGTGTTTCCATTGTCATTTGTCTGAAGGTATTTTTAAATTTTGCTCTTGATTTCTTTTTTGACCTATCAGTAGCATGTTGTTTAATCTCCACACACTTGTACATTTTTCAATTTTCTTCTTATAATTGATTTCTAGTTTCATAGATTCATCCTGGAGAATGTCCCATGTGTCCTCGAGTGCATCCTGCTGCTGTTGGATGTCATGTTCTGTAAATCCATTAGGTCCATCTGACCTAATGTCGAGTTTAAGTCCAGTATTTCCCTACTGAATTTTGCCTCGATGATCTAAACATTGTTGAAAGAGGAGTATTGAAGTCTCCTACTATTGTTGTATTGCTGTCTCTTTCTATCTAGAGACCTGGCAGTGTTTGCTCTATATAACTAGGTGCTTCTATATTCGGTGGATACATATTTCAGATGGCACATCCTATTGATCAATTTAACCCTTTATCATTATATAATGACTTTCTTTGTCTCTTCTTACAGTCTTTGGCTTAAAGTCTATTTTGTCTGATAGAAGTATATATCCCAACTTTCTTTTGGTTTCCAATAGGAGGAAATTTCTTTTTCTATTTCTTCACTTTCAGATAATATGTGTCTTTAAAGCTAGAGAGAGACTCTTGTAGGCAGCACATAGATTTTTTTTTTTCATAATATATTCAGTCACTCTGTTTCTTCTAATTGGAGAATTTAGTTTATTTACTTTTCAAGTAATTATTGATAGGTTCAGACTTATTGCCATTTTATTAATTGTTTTCTGGTTGCTTTATAATTCTTTCGTTTCTCTCCAGCTCTCTACCTTTGCGATTTATTTTCTGTAGTGGTATGCATTGATTCTCTTTTCTTAATCTTCTTTGTATCTACTGTAAGTTTTTGCTTTGTGGTTACCACAAGATTTCCATAAACATTTTATATTTATAACAGTCTATTTTAAGCTGAGAAGAACCTAACTTCAAACACATCCAAATGCTCTACATTTTTTCACTCTCATATTTTGTTTTTCTATCATAATTTACATCTTTTTATCTTGTGTATTCATTAACATTATTATAGTTGTATTTATTTTTGATACATTTGTATTTTAATCTTTATACTAAGTTATGAGCGATTAACCCACTACCATTACAACATCAGAGTATTCTAAATTTAACTACATATTTACTTTTACTGGGAGTTTTATACTCTGATATGTTTTCCTGTTATTCATTAGCATCCTTTTATTTCAGCCTGAAGAGCTCCCTTTAACATATCTTGTACAGCTTTTCTAGTGGTGCCAAATTTCTTCAGCTTTTGCTTGTCTGAAAAACTTCATTTCTCAAGAACTTCAGCTCTGAAGGACAGTGTTGCCAGGTAGAGTGGTCTTGGCAGGCAATTTCTAAAAAAATTTCAACACTCTGAATATATCATCCCATCCTCTTCTAGCTTACAAAGATTATGCTGGGAAATCTGTTTATAGTCCTATGAGAGTTTCTTTGTATGTAACAAGTTGTTTTTTTTTTTCTTGCTGCTTTTAAGATTCTCTCCTTGTATTTAATTTGTGACATTTAGTTAGAATACGAGTTTGTGTGGTCTCTATGGATTCTTATTTGGAGAGCTCCGGGCTTTCTGAATCTGGATATCCATTTCTTTCCCCAGGGTAAGAAATTTTACAGCCATGATATTGCGAATAAGCTTTCTGTGCCTCTCTCTCTGCTCCTTCTGGGAACTCTGTAATGTATGTGTCGTTCTATTGGGTGGCATCTCCTGAGTCCCTTACGCTATCTTCGTTCCTTTTCATTCTTTTTTTCCTTTTGCTTATCTTTGGGTGATGCCGCTGCTCTGTTTTTGAGTTTAGTGATTCCTTTTTCTACACTTGATCTAGTCTGCAGTTGAACCCCCTCAACTGAATTTTGCAGTTCGATTATTGTAAATTTTGATTTCTATTTGGTACTTTTTAATATTTCCTACCTCTGTTGAGATTCTCAGTTTGTTCATGCATTATTCTCTTGACGTAGGTGAGCATCTCTGTGACCATTATTTTGAATTACCTATCAAGTAAATCACTTATCTCCATTTCATTAAGATCTATTTGTAGAGATTTATCTTAGACCCATTACCTTCCCCCCTCCCCCACCACTTTGTAGTTTCTCTACCTTAAATGAAGCAGACACCTCTCCTAGTTTCGACGGAGTGGCCTCAGGTAGGAGGTGAATCTCATCAGGTAGGAGGTGAATCTCATCAGTCAGCCTGGACTGAGTTCCTGGTTGTCTCTGAAACCTTTGTGATTGAACAAGCTTCCTTCTTTGTTCTTAGTTCTCTCAGCAGTTGACGGTGTCCAAGACCTGTTAGTGTCCCAAAGGGAAGGATCACAGTCGACACCTGGATTCAGGCTGATAGGGAGCTGGATCCTCGGGTAGCAGCTGGAAAGTATGCAGTTCAGCTCCTTCCAGGGACAAACTAGGAGATGGGTATTTGTTCCTGCTCCCTCTACACTCCACCCAAATGGAACTTGGGGGTGCTTCTGTGCCTGTTAAGAACTACTGCTGTTTTGCAACAGCCCTATGGGATTCACGAATGTAAGTTCCATGAACTATCGGAGTCAGGTCATTTGGGTTCTTTCTCTTTGGCAGCATCTGCAAAAATTGGGGTGCCAGCCTTGTGTATAAGCTCCTTCTAAGGAGGTATAAGCATCTTGGAGCTGGCTAGAGGGAGAAGGTGAGAGCAGTATCTGCCAGCTTCCCTGATTTTCATGGAGGGTGGCCAGTCCCTTAATTACTTTTAAAATTTTATTCTTTTTCTAGCTTTGTACCTTGGCAACATAGATTGTTGGTTTTAAAACATTCTTATTTTTTAATATAAGCTTCTTTTAAAGCTACAAAATTTCCTCTAAGGTCTCCTTAGTTAATTTCACAAATTTTTATATGTTATGTGTTCATTATTATGCAGTTGTAAGTATTTTCTGATTTTTCTTATGATTTCTTCCTTGGACTCATGGATTATTTAGAAGGGTGTAGCTTCATTTCCAAATAATTAAGTTGGAATTTCTAGATCTCTTATTATTGATTTCTGACTTAAATCCTTTATGGATTTATATGTATCATATAGATGCCATTCTGTATGATATTATGAATTTCATTGAGAATTATCCTATGTTCTAGTATGTGATCTGTCCTATTGAATATTCTTCCAAGTACTGATAAGAATGTATATATGTGTATTCTGCATTGTTGAGTTCAGTATTCTATATATATTTTAAGTAAAATTTGTTTAAAGTATTGTTCACATATTATTTCTTATTTTTTTTTCTATTTTTTATCACCTCCTGAAAGTGAGATGTTAAAAATCTCTAATTATATATATGAATTTTTTTTATTCCTTCCTTAATTTCTGTCAATTCTTTGCTTCACGTATAAAATTCTTAGGTGCATATGTATTTGGATTATTATTCTTTATTAATGAATTGGCCCACTAACTAATTGTCCCTTTATTATTATGATATAACTCAATTTATCTGGCACTATCTAGTGCCTTGAAACATACTTTCTTTGATATTTATATAGCCAACTCAGCTTTCTTCTGTGTCATAGTTCATAATATACATTTTTTCCATTCTTTTTCTAACCTGTGTCTTTATATCTAGAGTGCATCGATTTTACGGAGCATGTAACGGTTTGCTTTTTTATCTAGTTTAACAATCTATGCCTTGAAATTTGTTGATTTGTTCCATATGTATTTAATGTAACTGTTGATATTCGTGTTTAATTATGCATTCTTGCTATTCGATTTCTATTTGTCCCCTCGATTGATTTGTTCCTACTTTCTTGTTCTTTTTTAGTGGACTGAATATTTTTAGTGTCCCATTTGATATCTTATACATTTTTTTATTTATATTTTGTGTTTTAATAGTTGCTCTAGAGATTACAACCTCGCATGAGTATACTTTGTGCTATTAACGTCTCATATTTTTCTTCTATATTATGTTATCAAACCCAGAATCCATTACTGATATTTTTGCATTAGTGAGCAGACTTAAACACTGAAATAAAGATGTAATATTTGATATTTATCCATATGTTAATTACTTCAATCTTCTTTTCATCTTTCCTGTAGATCTCAATATCCAGTGTCCGATATCGCGAATGATCTAGTAGCATTCCACTTCAGCTAAAATACTTCTTTTAGTCTTCTATTTATGCAGACCTGCTGTAAATGGCTTTAGCTTATGTGAAAATCTTTTTTTTTTGCCTTCACTTTTTAACTGAAACATACCGAATGCTGTTTTTTGCCAAATATAGAAGTTTAGTTATGTTTTTCTTTCAAAATCTATGTCATTCTTTTGTATCTGTCCTTCATTATTTCTAACAGTAGATTTGCTATTATTCTTATCTCCTCCTGGTGTGTGTGTGTGTGTGTGTGTGTGTGTGTGTGTGTGTGTGTGTATGCCGCGTGCGTGTACAGATTTCATTTCTTCAGATTTGCCTTTTGGAGTGTGACTATGCTTTTCCAAGCTGTGGTTTTCTTTTTATTTATACCGGATTTGCCATTGTTGTTTTGGATCTGTACGATTTTCAGCCAGTCTTTTCTCTAAAGGTGATTTTTATTTTCTGATTTGTCTCTTCTCTCCTCTGAGGTTTTCAATCACACTTGTTCGTCTTCTTTTAATGTCCCTCAGTTTATTGAGCCCGTGTAATAACAAATTTATTTATTTCTGGTTTCTGTGCTTTAATGTGGATCATTTCTGTGGGCCACACTTCAGGTTTATTCATTCGTTCTTTTGGCCAATTTGCTGTTAGGACCATCCATTAAAAATTTCACTTTGGATGCTATATTTTCCGTTTTATGGTTTCCATGTGCCCTGTTTTTACAGTTTCTCTTTCCTGAAGTTCCCCTCGAGTCATCCTTTAGCCCCAGATTCTCTCAAATCTTTTTTTTTTACGCCTACAGCACCTGGTTTTCCTAGGTGGTCTCCCATCCAGGTACTAACCAGGCCCGACCCTGCTTCGCTTCCAAGATCTCAAACCTTTTGTAACATGTTGATTATGGTATTTTAAAGTTTTTGCTTGGTGATTCCAACATTAAAAATTGTTTCTATTGACTGGATTTTCTTGACTGTGTGTCGCATTTTAAAATTCATTTTCACATCTAGTGAATTTTTATTGCATGCTGGTATCGTAGATGGTACGTCGTAGGTGTTGTGGATTATCGATTTCCCCTGGATACTTCCGTGTTGTGTCATAGCAGCCAGGTGTGTTACCTGATGCTGACATTAACTTTGTGGAGGCCTGCTATTAGCTTCGTTAGCATACGTCTATTTTAGTTTTGCCTTCAGTCCTGGGAGAAAGAGCCCTTCAAAGAAAAATGGTCTTTTCTTCTAAATTGTGGCTTTTCTGTGGTGTCACTGGAAATCTGAAGTTGCTTCCCAAGCCCCACCTAAGTTAGAAGGACTTGAGTTGCAAATTTTGTTTTCTCAGATGAGCGCGGCTGAAATCTCCTATTTGTTTTTTCCAGCCTTCCCATGGCCGGTTTTCTCCTGTGCTTTTTGGAGCCTTGACGCTGCACGCATGCAAGAGCAGCTAAGTAATCAGCCAAGGATTTTTTTTTTGCAGACTGTAGGTTTTGTGTTTCCCTTCTGTGGATTTCGTCTTTCTTGACCCTCCCTGGCCACTTTTCAGAGTCCTCTGAATTCTCAGACCAATGAGACCAAGTATTTCTGCCCGAATTCCATCTGTACTGCCCTAGGGGAAAAGATGCATAACAGCAGATCTTAGGCAGTATGGTTTCTTTCTTTCAAAGGTCAGCTCTCCTCTTTCTTTGGTTTCTCTTCAGTGCCTTCAGAGAGTTGTTTTGATATTTCGTGTTGAGTGTGTACGTGTTTTCAGCAAGACGGTTAGTCTGATAACAGCCACTCCAGCATTATTAGAAGTCAGTACTCCTAAACCAGAAATGTTCTAGTTTACCATTTTGCCATCAATTGCATATAATTGTTTTTAAATAAAACATAATTCCATTAGATACAGGGTTCTTTTGCAAAATGTAAAACTGAGAAGCTAAAAAACAGTTTCTGAAGGAAGGCTGGTATAGAATTGGTAGACATGGTGTATTTCTTATAGTCAGTGATTCCTTTTTGTCCACCTATTATGGAATAATGAAACAGAGTCTTCATGTGGAATTTAAGGTGAGTTCTCTTAACTCCTAGCATATCACCTGTTTATTATATATTTTGCTTTAAGTGTCTTAGCTGCTGAGTGAAAATCCACTATCAAGTAATTTCGGGATATTCTGTAGAACTCATCTCTGGGCCTTCTGACAGAAGGAGGAGATAGACCTCTAACATTCCCCAGAGAGGTGGCTGGGATACCATCTGAAGCTGCCTGCACTTATGGTCCCGATAAGTGCCTCTACTCAGGGGGACAATTCCGGATCCCCATAAATGAGGGAAATAAGCATAAAGAAAGTGAATGAGACAAGAGAAAAACTAAATTGTTGGGTGGAACAGTTATTTCATACTCTTTGTGTTTCTCTAGAGGAGAGAACATTTGTGCATTACACCTGAGGGCGGATGAATATGGAAGGAACAGTCCCCATTTCACTGTGCCTCCTCCCCCGTCCCTCTGCAAGGGTTGAGGTTCAAGGTGGTGGATTAGGGAGTAGGAACACAGCTCGGCCCGGACTTTGGGACTCCCCCATCAGTAGTTTTCCAGCTATGCCAGTGGATAAGTTTAACCCTTCAGGAGAGTGTGGGCAGCAGTTATAAAGCCATATTCTCCGATTAGATTGAACAGTAAAACCTTGTTATCTTTTATCTCACCTCTACCTGCTTCATTTGCCTTTTTTTTTTTTTCTTTTTTGCTTGGAACTGAGAGGAGTGTTGCTGATCCCTGAAAACCCAGCATTATATTTTTGCACCCCAAATCAATTTGTACAATGATAAAAATGATGACAATATTTTAGCGCACTAAAAAGTGTGCCAACAAACTATTAATACATACATATAGCATTTTGAGTAGATTTAAAGGGCATCATGCTGAGTGAAGAAAAGACAACCTCAAGAGGTTAGATGGTGTATGATTCTGTTTCTGTAACATTCTCGAAATGACAGTTAGAGACGGAGAACACATTAATGGTGGCCTTGGGAAAGGGCTGGGATGGGGGCCATAGAAGAAGAGAGTTCCACGCTGGAGATATAATTCTGTGTCTTGATCGTAATAGTGGTCACACGCATCTATACAGGGGAGAAAACTGCGTGGAAACGCACACGTGCGTGCGCGCGCGCGCACACACACACAAAACACAAACAAATGAACACATGTTAAAGCTGGTCAAATCTGAACAGGGCCCGTAATTCGTAGGAGCATTGTTCCAAAATAGTCTTCCGGATCTGAGGCTGTAGCATAACATGTAAGATGTCACCATTTGGGGGAAGTTGGGCTAAAGTTACACAGAACTCTCTGCACTATTTTTGTAGTTTTCTGTGAGTTGATAATTATTTCAAAGTAAAAAAGTTAAAAATGTGTGCCAACATTGGCACTTAAGTTTCTCCTCAGCTAAAAGTGGAGGGGTGAGCTAGAACGCACTGGTGCGAGAGCCTCTGCAGTCATGTATTTTGTTCCAGCTAAAGTCGTCACACAAATCATCTTGAATATCCAAGAATATATCCTAGTAAATAGTGAATTTTTAAAATATCTTTTCCTGAAGATTTTTTTTTTTTTAACTCAAAATTAGGTTTTATTTCTAACCTCAACTGGATGAGACTGTTGGCTGCCTCGCTGCCTGGTTTAAAATCCAAGACTTATGAAACTCTAACTAATTTGTGAATATAAAATGTATTTTCATTTACCATGGGCTCTAATAAAATCACATGCTTTTTAAAAACGTGATTGTTTTGGGAAAAGAAGTACAGACTTAGGAACAATGAATGGCCTTGGTAATCATTAGTCATTGCATAGGTATTAACCATCGTTCACTCTTTAGCATCAATATATACACTTCAAGTCTCTAAATATTCAAAACATGAGCTAATTTTTCTTTATTATTGAAATCTCTGGATGCAAAACCAGTAGCCTCTGAAAGCTAATCTTCCTATATGCCAGAGTAATTATAGCAAAGTGAGCAGAGTAAATAATCTCTAGTGTCCTTATCCCCTACAGAAATGATGTAATATCTTCTCTCTCAAAACTGGTTTTTAGCACATTCAGAAAGCCGAATAGTTCCTTAGCATCCGGAAGAGGCGTCACTTAAGGAACGCTCCGGAGTCGATCCCCTCCGGAGCCGATCCCCTCCGGAGCCGATCCCCTCCGGAGCCGATCCCCTCTGGCCATCGCTGTCGTCCTGACAAAAAGAAAACAAGTCTCTGCCGCTTGTCCCTAACGGGGTGCGCGCGCACCCGCACAGCCCCAAATGAGAACCCCGAACCAGATGCTGCCGTGTGCATACGTTAAGTGGTTTGTCTGCCTCATTGATGTGTCTGTAGGCAGCATTCTTCCATCATGTCCTGTCTGAACTGATGCTCCATGTGGCAGTGGGGGCCACACACCTTTTCCATGAGATGTTACATGGAGGGCCTGGGCAACCATGTTGATTTATTATCCACTGGGATTTTTTTTTTTTTGACCCTTTGCAAGGTTTGTGCTGTTTGTCGGTCTCTGTGCAGGTTCCAGAATGAGTCGTTATGCAATGGCTTTGCAAGTTATAAGGGATCAACTGGGATGAGTTCTTTGCTTCTCTATCTAAAATGCTGGATATCAGACCTCAAAGTGCCAAAGCAATTCTTGCTTTTTTAAAACTGTGAAGTTGTTTTTCACAGGCTCCTTTACTAGTGTATGGCTGGAAGCTATGAATTTTTCCCCAAAAGGTTAAAATCGAGGAGAACATCTCAGCATATATGACTCATGTTCCTTCTGGAGCAGGATCATTGGGAGACATTTTGTTTTGAATAAATATATCTTTAGTGAAGTGTGCAAAAGACTTGACATGTGCTATTTGCAGTTTTCAGCCTGTTATAATTTTGTGAAAAGTGCAGTGTTGATTGAAATTTTCTATTTTTGAGCTCGGTGTTAAGATGGTTTTTGTTTTATTTTTAGCTTCAATAAGATATGAGGGGAAAAAACAACTTCATTTTTGTGAGTTTTTTATATTAAAATGGTAATATTTTAAATTTTGAAAAGCTGCTTTTGTATGATATAGTTTGTTTAGATTTTAGTTCATGACCTGTTTTCTAACCACTGCGTTGTGCATTTCTTATTTGTGTTTCCCCTTGGCGTTCTGCAGAAATTCTGGTATCTTGGCTGCTCGAGGAATTAGGGCTTCGGGGGTCTGTGTTTCCAGTTTTATATGATGGATCTTTGCTTTTAAGAGCTCCCGGGTCAAGTTATCAAAAGGTATTCATGTAGGAGTTGCCACTCATATATTGGTCGCCACGAACAAAAAAGGGAGCTTTCAAGAATGGGATGACAAAGCATCATATGTGATAGCGCGTCACTGAAGGATACAGTGAAGGGAAAATTTGGCCGAAAATCAATGAGGCCAAAAGGTTCCTTGGTGACCTGCTCATTTCTTCTGAGCGGTGGGCGGAGCATTTACAGGTGAGGAAATCAAGGTCCGAGGGGTTAAGCGACCTGTGTCCAGTCCTGCGGGTGCGGTGGCGATGGCGTAAGGCGCCCTCCCCCGGAGCACGCGCCGTCCCACTGATGTCACCTCCTTCTTGGAAGAGTGTGCACCTCATGTCAGACGCGCCCTGCGATCGTGTCCCTGCGGTCAATGTCACTGTGAGGCGTCGCCTGCCCTCTAGCCCCTCGGGCGCCGCGGGCAGGTGCGCGGGCAGGTGCCATGGCGGTGCCGGGCTCCTCTCGCCCTGTCCCCGAGTCTTCCACCCCACAGGAAGCGGGGGGCCGTTGCTAGTCTGTCTCTATGGCAGGGGCGTGGTCGGG
Organism: Pteropus medius; assembly: GCF_902729225.1. Classification (NCBI taxonomy): domain Eukaryota; kingdom Metazoa; phylum Chordata; class Mammalia; order Chiroptera; family Pteropodidae; genus Pteropus; species Pteropus medius. The sequence goes on along the minus strand of NW_024347788.1, from coordinate 8,629,202 downwards.
GCCTCGGGGTGACTTCGCTCTCTTAAAGGCGTGTAACACTCAGGACAGGGTTTGACTCCGGCCGCTGCGAGGCACTGGGGCCCGGCCCGGTCCGGCCCGGGAGGGTGCTCGGGGCGGAGGTGGACCGACGCGGACAGGTGCAGGAGGCTCCTCCGCGGTCACCGCGGCTGTGACCGCATCGTCTGCAGCGTCCGCGACGGACGGACGGACGGACGGACGTCCTGCCCGCTTCCGCGGGCGCTCGAGAGATGGATGCGGTCTTGAAGGGTCACTCCAGGGAATGTGTTGTCCCCTCTTCACACGATTGAAGTGAGACTCGTTTAGGGGTCATTTTCAAAGGGAACTAAAGGAAGACCTCAGGGGAGTTAGGAGGCAGGACGGGCTTGCGTGACGAGTTCAGTAGGTAAATGAGTGTCCTACGTGTGAAGTGACTGCTCCCCCCGCCCGAGGAGCCACTGCCACCTAGAAAACCGGAAACTCGGCAGGGGAGGGGCCTTGGGGTGAGGCGATGGGATGATTTTTCATCAGAGCCGATGGAGTTATTTTTGAACATAAGTGGTAAAAAAAAAAAAATATCCCAGGTTTGGCGGTGTTAGGACTGATTTTGTTCCAGCACAGACTAGCTCAATAACAAATTAGTCTTTCTTAGTGTTTTTTTTTCCCCCCCACGTCTAATTTCCATGATTTTACCATATGGAAACTCTGACTTTTATAAAGAACTTGCTTCACTGAGCAAGCTTGGTGCATTTTTCAAATGTTTCTTGACGTTAACAGCCCTATTTCTCAATTAGCAAAAGGAATAAAGTTGATTAAGCATATCCACGGGGTGACAATTTACATCTGATTAGCCAGCTCTAAGGTAAACATTAAAAGGTCACTATAAATAACTTCTTTTGTTTACAGGAAGACCAGCCACAAGCCCGAGGTTTTCCCTCAACTTCCCAGGGTTGCAAAGTCCTATTTTAAAATGATGGGCTTAAGCTGCTATTGAGTAATAAAATCTGTAGAATTTAAAGCTTAGTTGACATTTTGTTTGTTGCATTTTCTAGCCATGTTCTGATACCCATCTGTTTTCGTGAGAACCGAACCGTTAGCTAATCATAGACAAAAAAAAAAAAAAAAAAAGAAAAAGAAAAAAAGAAAAAGGAACATATATGGTACACACTTTTGGCATGTCCGGTAACTCTACCTATTCATGGATTTATCCTTAGAGTTGAAAGGTCTGCTAACTTTTTTTTTTTTTTTCTGACTAAAAATAGGCAAACAAAGAGACCAAGGGAGGAAATTAGCTCAGCCTGGTCTATTATAAAAACCGTTCATCCTTATTTTATGCCCACAGGAATCAGAATGACTGCATTCCTGTCTCGTGTATGAAAAAATTTATGGTGTTAATTGTTCAGGCAGTGGTTCGGGTGGCCCTGTGGTAGTATCATTTAAAAATTGAATTTCTTTGATTTGAGATTTTGAAAACTTTACATAAATTTGGAGGCACTTTGTATCTGTTAGTGTAATTTGTTTTGATTTTTCTAATAGGAGGTTTGTCTTTTCATACTGGTTCACAAGAATTCTTTATGTGTTAGGGAGATTAACCCTCTGCTGTATAAGTAGATTTAATGAAAATAAATTAAGTGCCAGTCAATATGCCAAATATGTATGTTTCTCAATTTGTTGATTGTCTTTTCACTTGAATTTATAGTATTCCCCCCCCACCCAATTAAAAAAACTACTTATTTTTTTAGTTAGATGTATTAATCTTTGTAGTTTTTTGGCTTGGTCAGGTACCTGATGTTTGGGGTTCTCTCTGCCATGTGAGAAATTTAGATTCATTCGCAGATGGTGTGTATTTGTTAAAGTGTTTTAAGCAGAGGCCCAACACTGTATAATTTGTGTTTTAGATAGACTTTTTAAAATTCTTTTTAAGCGTAGCACCCATTCTAGAGAAATTCGCCTGTAGGCAGGGAGCTCACTAGACATTTCTGTAGCATCCAAACACGGGGTGGCAGGGACCTGAGCCAAGGCGGGGGTGGCAGGGGGAGAAGAGGCGCGTACGAGAGGCCTGTTCTGGTGATTCTTCCTGAGGAACGCGGGGCGCGTGTGGAAGAGTGAAGGCCAGGTCCGCGATCCCCGGCCCTGCCGAATGGCCTCAGCGTTCTGGCCGTGCAGCAGACAGGTCTGTATGGCGAAGAGGAGGAGACGGCCGCGTGAACTTGGCGGCTCGGGAGAACGACAAGGAAGAGGGAAGGATCTGACCAGCCAAACCGATGCGCTGCCAGCTCAGTTGCCATTTGAAGGCGTTAGGAAGAGTGTTCGGATTGCGAAGTGTGTATTCACATGTTCTTCTGAACACACGCCTGTGACTTTTCACAGCACGTCGGTGAGCTCCTGCCCTCCTACAACGCCCCCTCGGACTAGCTGACAGGGTCTAGATTTTTTTTTTTTTTTTTTTAAACTACATCTTTAACATAGCCAGTGGGAAACACACTGCCATTTCTCAGTTTCATACATTACCTGCAAAAGCTGCTAAATTTCTAGATATGCTTTGCAGATGAGATTTGAAGCTAGCAGACTTTGAATCACGACGACCCTATAAAAGTCGCAATGAGAAAGACTTGTCGCAGCTGACAGAAAATCTCATTGCAGAAGCTATAGGACAGAAATGCTGCTTGCAAAATTTTTCTTTGCTCGTGCACAGTATCTGCTCTCTCTCAAACAAAAGCAGAATTAATTTCGCTAATTGGAAGGCCATCTCCAACAGTTAGAGTCACCCCTGAAATGAGTAGCAATGTGAAAAGCAGTATGGGAAGAATAAAATGCATATGATTTGTGCCACTGAACTCCCAGCTGTGTGTCATTACGTAAAAAAATCCAGGTAGCATTTGTCACCATCTTCAACTTATGTTTATTGAACACCAACCACAGTGTCCGAGGTCAGGCTTATTAATAGCCACTTGGTCAGGTCGGGTGTAGTAGTAATTTATGCTGCACAAGTAGAAGCGGTTACTCATTTTGTTTTCTTTATCATCTGTGTACTTCCCAGGGAGATTTTCTTAAATCTACCTTTGTAGAAAACATTTCTAAGCAAGGCTGGCTGTTCTTTTGTGAAAAAAAAAAAAAAAAAATGTTCCAGATAAAAAAACCTCATAATGCCCTTCTCTGCTCCAAAGACTTGACATTCTAAAAATAGCGAAGAGGGTAGATTGTGCAAGATCTCAGGTTCTTCTTTTCCTAGCTGAAGTCTCCGTGGGTCAGCTGCTGCTGAGGAAGGGAGCTCGGGGTGTCCTGGCCCCCATTTCTTCGTTGAAGCTATAGGCTCTCTTGCATTCCGTAATAACGGAGGGGTGCTTAGAACGTTATCCAAGTGGAATCCAACTTATTGCCCTTGGTCTTCTCACTGGGAGCCAAGAACAGACTTGCAAACAGGAGGGGTGGGAGGTAGAGGAGAAGCCTTGAGCAAAGCAGCTTGGGGAATCGCAGAAAATGGAATTAAAAGAAAAAAATGGAAGCCAGAAAGAAATGCGCCGTGGTAATGAATCCTGTGAGTGGCGAGTGTGTGCGTGTGTGTGTGTGTGTGCAGACAGGAACATATCCATATTGATATTAACATGTTTACGTGGGTATAAGATCCCCGATTTTTCGATGCAGAATACACATTTAACGTGTGTAGGTTGATTTATGGACACAAAAGTGAGTGGAAAAAATGAGCATCGTGATCTATAGCCGTAAAGCAGCCCATCTGAATAGTAATGAAAACCTGGCTTTTGTGAGGAGCCGATATTTACCATTTTCACTTAAATGCACTTTGGCTCCTTTTTCAGCTGATCAGAGAGGGGCTCGGTGCTTAACGACTAAGGTCGCGCTCATTTCTACCTGCGTTGATTAAATCCCTAACCCAGTCTCCGGTTTTAAGTGCGTTTTGTCCGATTCCTTCCTCGTCGCATCCGCCAGCATCGCTGTTCTTCAGAGCGCCGGACCTGATCTCCCTCTTCTCCGCTGCCCAAGTCACGTTCCTTCATCCTCACGCCTTCCTGGTCTGTGCATGTATTTTGACTCTGGAGGTGGATCCTGGCTGCCGTCCACCCAAGTCCCCCTCCACCTTGACCTGGACCGCATGGCCCAGGCTCCTTTGCAGGTAGGCGGCCACGTGGGTTAGATCTCTGTAGGGGACAGAGAGTAGATGCGTGTGCTTTTCTCCACCTGCCTCGTGGAAGCCTCCCCCTGGGCTCCTTGCTGAACTTCGTCCTTTTGGCCGAGTGACGTGGCTGCTGCCGTGCGTCAGGCTCCTGAAGGACTGTCCGCCCACTCCCATCTGAGCTCCTTGTGTGAGAAAGAACGTAAACTTCTTATTACAAAGCCACTGGATTCTGGTGCCCTGTTAATACAGTTCCTCACGGGTCTGTCCATCGTTAACCTAGAGCCCAGGTCTTTTCCCTGAAACCAAGATTGGACATCGAAGCGCTTATTGGACGTGTCCTGGGAATGTCTCTCAGGAATCTTAAACTCAGCATGTCTAAAAAGGGACCACTGCCCCCTCGCTCAGACCCTGCTCCTTCTCCAGTGCCCCTTTCTCCATAAACAGTAGCTCTGGCCAACCAGATGCCCCGGCCACATGCTTGGGGGCCGCCTTTGACTGTTCTTACTGCTACATGCCTCAGTCCAGGTGTCAGCAAACCTGCTTTTTGTACGTCGATTTTTACTGGGACGCAGGCACGCTTGTTCCCTTGTATACGATGGGTCTGCTCTCTCGCCGGGAATGGCAGAGGTGGCAGGAATCGTATGGCTGGGAAAGCCTCAACTTTTCCTGTCTGGCCCTTTACAGGAATTTTGCCTCCTGATCTCGTTGCGTGCCAGAGTCTACTAATCCTGCCGACTCGCTCTTCTCTTGAAGCCCTCCACTTCTTTCCATCTTTACGCTCACCATCACCGCCTCCATCTGGACCCCTGACGTGGCGCCCCGAGTGGTTGCCGTGTATCTGGCCTCACAGTCTTTATGATCCGTTCTCCACATGGCAGCCAAAGTGCTCTCGAAACAAGAAAATCATCGAAGATCTATCTATCACTGCACTTAGGCTGCTCTAATGATACGACCCCCAAATCCACCTGTCTTTACCTACAACCCAGCCTCTCTCCTGAGAGTCAGATCCGTGAATCACCACGCTGGGTAAAATCCTCCAGCGGCTTCGCATGGCTCTTAGAACAAAGCCCCCGGGGCCCAGCCGGCCTCTTCACGGCCGCCCCCAGCGCGCGGAGCCTCGGTCCGCGTTCGGCTCCCGTTGGTTCCCCCTCGGCCCTGGGTCTCCTCCTCCCCTTCACCCGGACAGTCTCCCTCATCTCGCAGGTCGAAACTCAGGGGGCGCTTTCCGTGCCAGGTCCTTCCCCGGCTCCCGCCTGGGCTCGATCTCTTTGCCACGTGCTGTCTTCGCGCCCCGGGTCCCTCCTGCCATCACGGCCCTCTCCATTACCCGCCTCGTTATTTACCTCTCCTCCTCCCACGGCCTGCGGATGCGGCACGAGAAGGTTCGTGTCCGTCCTGAGTCTTCCCGGAAACCCGGGACCCATCAGACTGACATGCGGTGGGCAGGGTGCGGGCAGGTTGCGGGCAGCCGCAGGGTCATGCCCGGTCACGTTTCCTGCCCTTCCCTCCCTCCGGGAACTGACAATGAGAAGGATAATGCCTTTTTTTCAAGTCAGGTTTCTAACGGCATTAATTAAGTCCAAAGAAAGTCATCGATTAAGAGAGCAGGTCGAGATTGGCTGGCTGGGTGGGGACAGGGTGGGAAGGATGAACTCTGTCTAATGCGGGAGCCGAGGAAACCCCAAGGTTCGTGGACTTATAACCGTGCGCGAAACACTCGTGCACTAAGCGCCCGGGCATCGCAGACGCCCCGTCGGTCCCTCCTTCGCTGTTGCGTCCACCCTTCCATTTGTTTCTTTAACATTGTTAAGCGTGATTCCGAATGCGTGGGATGCAGATGTTAAGGGGAAGAAAGGAGCTGTGACGTGACCGGGGAGACAGACGCCTGAACATACGTCAGGACAGCATGGCGAGCGCTGGGTGTAGCCGCCCGCATGAGCGCGCAGCGGGGGAGCCGGGCCCTTCGCCCCTTTCTGGCAGGATGAACATGAGAACGCGTGTCCGCGGGTGGAGTTTACCTGTCCTGCGGGCTGGGCTGGTTTTGCCCGACGACTTCCTCCTTGCCTCCTTCCCCACTTCTCTCGGGGGGCTGGGGTGGAGAAGGAGCCATGAATCGGCCTCCGGCTCGAGCGACTCCCATAGCTCTCCTTTGACACACGTGGTTGAGCCGCCGGGGAGAAGACGGACATGGTTCCCATGATGTCACCACCCCTCCCCAGATGTCACCACCCCTCCCCAGCCTCCCTCAGGAAGAGACGCAGTGGCCAAACTCAGTTCCTGGGCGTTGACCCCTTGAAAGAGCCAAATGGGGACGAATTGCCCTTGAATACGAATGACACCATGGGAGTGAGCTTTGCGTCTATCTGGGAAACTTTTTGTAAGGGATGAGTCACTTGGTGAGCACAGAGCCCTGCCTTTGTGGGCAGACATGCGCGTGGTTTGACACTAGACTCTCCTTTTGCCTCAAGGCCTGTAGCAGAAGCGAACTGACAGAGAGGTTGGGGAAATTCCATGTTTTCCTCAGATTCTTTCTCTTTGTTCTTCGCAATCTTTTTTTTTTTTTTTTTTTTAAAGAGAGAAATTCTTTTCTTTCCCACTCACCCTTTTCCTTCATCCTCCAAATTTTTTTTTGGAAATAGCCTCATCTGGCTTAAAAACAACTCTCGTTAGCCAGTGATTGTATAAGTGATCGATAGTGAGTATTCACATCGCGTCTCTGCCACTTATTAACTGGAGAGTTAGATGATTTTTACTTAAGCTTGCTCAGCTTCTGTTTCCTTGTCTTAAAAATGAGAATATTAGTGCAACCACCTACCTCAAAGATTGTTTTGAGGATCAAATGAGGTCGTATAGATAAATTCCTAGCACACCCTAAGAGCTCCTTAAGGTTATCTTTGGTTACGAGGTCTAAACATCGAAGGCTTGCCTGTTGCTTCTCTGTTTAGAATGTCAGCCTCTTTCCCTTTGCCACTCCAGCCACGGCTGAACGATCACCCTAGGTCTCCCACGTGACCTTCTACTCCTTGGTGGGTGCTTGTTGGCTGAGATTGCATTTAGTTCAGGAGGTTTGAAAACCACGTGGTGCCTTTTTCCCCTGGTTCTTCTAAAAGGCTGTGGCAAGTTCCTTCAGCGCCTGAGAGGGCTACTCTGATAGCTAAGGTCAGCCACTCAGCAGGCCGAGGCGCTGTCATTCCCCAGAATGCTGGGGAAGCAGCTCTAGCTGGGCTCGAAGCGGGGGTCACACGTCCACAAGTGCAGAAAGCTGGAAACGGCGGAAGAATCCAGATGCCCATAATTTATCAGCCGGTGTCCCACCAGCAGCAACCTAAAGGAAAAAATCTGTCACCTTTTAATACTTCTCTACCTGAATTTCTTTTTTGAATTAAGGCCTTAGAGAGCTCAGGTCTGAATTGCCAAGTACACTGACTCATTTCTTGATTACGTAGGTCATGAGCAGGTCACTGCTCAGATGTTGGAATACCTGCACTAGGCTAACAGCAAGGTGCCCAGATGACTCTCAGCTGTGCCCTTCCACCTGGCTCCCCAGAGACATGCCACCCTCAGCTCCTCACCTGGAGCTGTGAGTCCCGCACAGAGGAGGCCTCATTAGCATCAGCAAGCTCTTTCTCTCAGCTCCTTCTCAGCAGGAACCCACCCAGGGGAATGCGAGGCAGCTATGCAGAAGCAGTTGGTAGTGACTGGGAAGGAAACTTTTTGCAGAAAATGCAGATCGGCTAGATCCGGATGTAGGGACATGTGAAGAGACCCAGCGTGGGAAAGTGTCATCTGAGCGAACTCGAAAGCTGAGACTGAATCTTTGGCACCAAGTTGAGTTTAAAGCAAATACTGGAGAGAGTGACCTTGGAGATCCTGAGAAACTGAGGAAAAACAGCATGATTTACAGAATGAGGCCGGAAAGAAAGTAAATGCCGAAGGAACAGCAATTTCTAAAAACCGTCAGCTCCAAAGAGGCATTCTAAACACCGTTTCTTTAAAAACCATTGGAAAGCTCAAATTTTTATAGTGATACCGTTGAGCTATGACCATGAATTTCTTTTCTTTTCTTTTTTTTTTTTTTGGTT
>NW_024347788.1:8592073-8617793 GCF_902729225.1 Pteropus medius | reverse complement strand
TGTGTGTGTGTGTGTGTGTTTTCACGTGAACGGCCCAGGTGAGACTAGCTCTTTAATTGGAATCTGATTATCCCGTTGTTGGTTAGGCAGGACCTGTCCAAGCATAGGCAAATGTAATTTCAGGCTTAGCAGCCATGGAAGTTAATACTACGCTGCAGTTATTGAATTAAAAACAGTAAGATTCTTGTTAATTCATTTAAAACTATTTCTCAAGGTTTTCGTCCCAAGATAAAAATTTATATACTGCCAAGTGGGATGAGGGCCAGCCAGACTCCATGTGGGTAAACGTACTTATTTTGTTGTCTTAAGGGAGACGGCAGAGACCCGGCGTGCAGAGAGGCAGCTTTTATGTCGTCTGTGGCATTACCGAGCTGTACATCCTGGGGCAGATTTCTCCGTCTCCCCGGCCCCTCGTTTTTCTCATGTCTACCATGAGAGGATGCGATTAGGTGACATCTCAAGTCCATTCCGCATCTAGGATTCTGTTGACAAAAAGTGTGAAGAAAAAAGCACAGAGCTGGGAATGAAAGCTAAGCGTGGCAGCTCCACGCTTGAGGAAGGATTTTCTGGACGGAGAAGGAAAAGGGTCGGCCGAGCCTGCCACGAATGTTGTCTTTCCATCTTCCCGTTCGATTCCTGCCTGTCCCATGTCACTAGACAACTCAGAAGTGCTCCTCCTGTCTGCCCCCGCCCTTCCTTCCTCTCTTCCTTATCGTGTTTCTGTTTTTTTTCATCTCCTCTACTCTCCCTCACAGTATCTTTACGTCTCTGAGGACTAGTTTGAAGGATTTGTCAAAAAGACATGAGAAGGATGATGAGACCTGTTGGAAAAATCATTTTCCAGGTTTTTTTTTTTTTTTTTTCACTTCCTGGGATCCGTTATAGCTTCAATTTCGCTAAATTAAAAAAAAACAAACAAATGTTTAAACTCATGGATCGTAAGTTCATAATGATGATAGTCATGTCATCATGATGATGATACTCGCCTTGAAGACTCACTGTGAGCCAGAAACTGCTCTTAATGCTTTAGGAGTAATAACACATCTGATCTTTATAACAAAATTAGGAGATGGGTCCGGTTAGCATCATCATTACATAGATAAAGACACTGGACCAGAAAGCCTGGGTAACTTGCCCAAGTTTGACAGCTAATTATGGCACGGTTGGGATTTGATCCTAGGCGATCTTTGCCCAGAGTCACTGCTCTTTGTCCACTTGGCCTTGCCGCATCTCCTCCAAGGCAGGGAGAATATATTTTATTCACTTTTCGTATCCTCTTGAGAATGTGGCGCAGTGTTTGAGGAAAGTAGGCTTTGAATTAAGTAAAGTAACACCGTCCTGCCTGGAAGAGAACGCCGCCCAAGGCCTCTCCCGCCGCAGGCCTCCGGGAGCGAGGCTGTGCCCATCAGGTCCTCCCACGTGATCCGGATGACAAACATTCGACGCGTTATTCGAAAGCATCTCCTTCCTTTTTGTGTGAAACTCATAAACTCTCTTAATTGAAAAGTTACCATTTGAAATGAGTTAAATTGTAGTTTAAAGAAGTTGAATTTCTGCTCAGAGTGATACGCTAGTATTATTTAAACAAATGTAGCTGATAAGTTAATATATGAACTGAGTGGCATTTGAAGAAATAACTAGGAACACAGGGCCAGTGAAAACACTGAGTTTAATTCTTAGAAAATGATTTCCTTTAAGGAAACTGCCTGAACACAGTTGACTTCTTTTGAGAGGTACTAGGTTTTTTACTTATTATAGACATTTGACACAGAAAAAAAAATCAATATGTTTACACTCCAAAGTCAATATTTCTACTCTGATATATGGTATTAGGGGTTAGAGAAAGAAAGAAGAGAGCTAAGTCTTTCTGCGTTTATTGCCACGATACAAGGATAATGACTTTTCGCACGGCACTGGGTTTGAGGGGAAAGGGCGCATTTGTTTATTCATTTCGTTCTCTAATGCCTGACTTCTCTGGTGCTCAGGTGTCCAGCAACTGTATCATCTGGAGCACGTCTATGTGCCAGAAGTATAGGATCACGGACGGTTCAAGTTCAAAAGGATCATAGGGATAATGTAATCCAATTGCCTTATTTTGCAGATGAAGAAGTACAGCCCCAAATGAGTAAGGGGGCTAGTCATGGATTAGAGCAAAGCCTCCAAATCGAAAACAGCAATTACAAAGATGGCATACCGTTGGCTCTGTTAATTCACTTTGTAAATGTTCGTTGAGTGCCTAGCATGAGCAGGACCTTAGGGACAGAGCAGTCCTCCTTGAACTGAGGAAGATATGGGCCCTCCTTGAAGCTTGTAGCAAATGTGTGTGTCAAGAGGCCACAGGTGAGAAATACCCGAGAATGATTTCCGGTCCACACTTTGAAGATGACAAGGACTTCGTTTTGTTAATTCCCCGGTGTCTCATGCCTTCCAGGAGCCGAAGCTGCTGGCCAGAGGAAGAAATGAAAGGAATTATCACAGCATTCAACTGTGAGAACATTTAGTGAGAGCAAATGTGCTGACTTACAAAGCCACCAAAGAACTGTAACTCTTCAGTGCTAAGTCTTAATAAATTCATGTCGATAATCCTAAATCTAAATCGAGGAAAAAAACGATGAAAGTTCTTTCACCCTTCTCTTTTGGCAAAGTGGTTCAGTGCATAACATATTTTAGAAAACTTTCAGATAGAAAGAATAATTTTTTTGTATGAAAGAATGAGCTTCACTCAACTGGGACATTTACTCAAAAGTCATCGGAATTTGTTGAACACCTGCTGTGCACGATGACTTATCTCTGGACCATGAATAGATAAGTTTGATGCTAGTGGAGGGAACTCGACCATCATTGTAAACACAGTCGATGTTTAGCCATTAGCTTTACGACAGGGTGTTGTCTGCCATGGCGCCATCGTAAAGGCTGGTTTGGAAGGAGTCACGTGAAATGTGGAATGGGGCAGAGGATAAACACGCTGTAGCAACTTCTGCCGCCTAAGCCACGTGCCAGGTCTGTGGCTTAATTTGATCCTCATACCAAAGCTTCGTGGTCTCAGTGGGATTCCCGTTTCGTAGATGAGGAAGCCTAGGATCAGGAGGTGAGGTAATTTGCTCAAGAGATGTAGTTGGCAAACAGCAGGATTCGAATCTGCGTCTGTGTGACTCCAGAGCCAAGGGTGTTCCATGGTGTCTGAGGCAAGTGGCATTTTATTCTTCAGCTGTCAGGGAGTACAGCTCGATGGACACATTCATTCATTCATTCATTCATCCACTCAGCGAATATTTCAAAACAGCTTTATGCTGGACTCTTTAAGGAAAGGCAGAAAAGAATTCATAGAAAATTTGAACTATAGGATAATATAGTAAATAATAAACACACTTGATAAAACCATGGGTTTTTCTTTTATTATTATTTTAGCTCGTAGACTCAGTACTATTTCTTTAAGATCAGACCTTCTATTTGACGGGATTTTTTTTTTTTTAATTAAAAAAAAGCATCGATTAGCTATGAAAACGATGAAATCACTTAAGCAAATCCATTTCTCTTTCGATTGCATGTTCGTGCTAAGTTGGTGACGTTGGTGCTGATGATTAAGCAGAGGCAAGCTTGCTTTTTTCCCACCTTTGGGTGACGGCTCCCCCATCCAGCGTCCTGTCCCTGTGTTGTATGCACAACATTCATCGCGGGGGGATCGGACGATGTTTGATCACCTCACCGGTTCTGAATCAGTGAAGTCTGCAATAATGACGCTATCAGCATGTACAGTTAGAAAACAAGAAATATACTAACGGCATGTTCCAGGAATCACACCACAGGCTCTCAAGTCAGAAGATCTATATCCGAATGAAGGCTGCTTCTTCACTCGTGTGCATTGTGCAAGATTCTAAGTCTCTCTGAACCCGGATCCATTTACTTAATAGCGCTTGTGTCACATACTCCTATGGGAATCAAATGATACAACAAATGTGAAAAACGCTTTGAAAGAAAGTTGTAGTATCTACTTGTGTATACGTCTTCATAGGATCATCACCATGATCGTTGGCAGGCTAGGGTTTCAGGTGTCCTGTGAGGACAATAGGGCGTTTGACACTGGGCTCAAGCTGCCAAGGGAAAAAGAATATAGAAAACTAGACGTGCGGGGAGGTTGCTTTGCCTCTAAAGGGAGCAGAGTGTCGTCTATCTTTGCCTTATTTTTACCTACTCGGTTCCTTATCGTTTCCAGTGGTAGGTGCCATTGGCTCCCTGCTGCCGTGTCTTTCAGGCCTCTGGGGTGGCCTCTAAGATGTCCCGTAGTGGTGTCAAAGGCCTGCCCCCTTGGGTGCCGCCCTGGGTTCTACTCCACGGCTTTGCTGAGCGCCCCTCTTCATCTGTTCGTCCGCCTCCAGGCCTCCCGTCACCCGTCCATCTTACTTACTGACTTAGAGTCTCCCCAGGAGCAGACTCTGAATCAGATCCCCCATGAGTTACCCTCGGCGGCTTGCCTCCCCTCTGGCCATCTGTCTTTCCTGCATTCTCTTTGCAAATCTCAGTCACCGCACTATCAAAAAAGGAATACCATTTGAACAATTCAAGAAAATACAGTTAGGAAAATGATGGTGTCCAAGCAGTAAAAAGGGTTCTGTGGGCACAATGGATGGGAACGAGGCCTCGGTGCGACTTTGATTTGGGCGGGGCACGGCCAGCGCCGGGGGCAGGCCGCCCGGGTGTTTCCCCAGCAGGGCAAGTGTCTCTTCTCTATGTGTGTGCGCAGAGAGCACGTCCGTCTCATGTAGCTCTGTGAAAGCGTCTGGTCGGAACATCAGTGGCGAAGGACAGTGAGTCCCATCTTGACCCACGTGACCGGCCCGATTTTAGCCCTGAAACGTGGTTTTCTCCGTCTCCAGGTCGGAGGCTAGGGCGCAGTGGACCCACACCTCAAACTCCTGTCTCCTGCAGCCCCTTCCTGGGCTCCTCGTAGTCCGGTTATTACAGGGATCACCAGCTGTGACCGTGTCGTCTGTCAGTGGGGGCTGTGCCCGCAGTGCAGGGGGCCTTCGCAAACACACGATCAGAGAGAGACAGCAGCGAGGGAGTCCGCAAATCAACAGGAAAACAAACACCCCGCGTTCAGTGAGGACAGAGACGGTCTGACTCACGGGGGAAGGGGTGGGGGAAACGCAGGCAGACACCCCGCCCCCACCCCCAGCCTTCAGGGTGCTGTGGCCGGGGTCCCGCAGCCCTGACGGCGAGCCTGGCGGGTGGGAAACGGGGCCTGTTTCCAGAAAGTGCACAGGCAGCGTGCAGAGCAAGCGCGTGTCGGGCCTCGCAGTCGCCCCCCGAGTTTGCTTCCGGTGCGACCCGAACGCTTTTCACGCTGCTTCCGTCTCGTTGAATTTTACGTCTTCAATTAATGTCGCAAAGACCTGACCGGGCCCCTCTTCGGTTTTCCAGTGTTTTTGTTTTTTTTCCTAAAATGCGTGCAGTGCTGTTGTTGTGCTTCGAGAAACCCGCGGCAGAGGCGCGGAGTCCCGGGGGAGGCGTTCGAGGAGGTGCTGTCACACCTGTGCGTCACGGGCACACGTCTGGGGAAGGGCCGTCCGTGTGACACGGAGCAGGGCTTGCGCATGAGAGGGAGGCCTTGTCGTTCATAACGAAAATTTCTTTTCAAAAACCCTTGTCACACCGCGCTTGAACATTCGATTCGTCCTCCGTGAGGTCTGCTTTCGTGTTACTGATTTTCTAGTTTGCCCAGCCACCTCTCCTAGATTATTTAAATAGCACTTAGACAGAAAGAGCTGGAGGCCAGGTGGCCCCGGCACGTCCACGCCCGCCTCGTCGGGAAGGCGAGTCCTCACGTGGAGGGCGCTGCTGGCCAGGCTCCCCGGGAGGAAACCCTGTCCCCAGCTCTAGCCCTGCCGATGGCCGGCTGTGTGACCTTCGGCAGGATTCTCCGCCTCGTTTGGCCCTCAGCTTCCTTTCAAGTTAAAAGAGGGCAGCAGTCACGGCGACAGCAAACTCGCTGGGCTCCTCGGAAGCTCGTTGACACGATACCAACGCTCTGCGAATTGCAAAAAAGCATCAATTAACCTTGTACGTGTCCGCGTGTCTCCGGATATGTACAGCTCCGGGCGTATGTGAGTGTGTGCGTGCGTGGACCTATCACACGCTCATGCGTTTCCCGTTCACACGAAGGGAGAGGTCAGTCAAGCCGAACTAGAGTGATCTCGGGGGACCTGGACTCCCCGCTTCCCGGGGGCGGCCACGTGGCACCTCACGTGGCCCCTCACGCGGCCTTCGCACGTGGTCCTCCAGATGTGTCCTCCCATCTCAGCAGGTGGTGTCCCGTCCCGTTCAGAAGTCATCGTTGACTTCTCTTTCTCCCCCATCTCTCCACCACCAACCCCGTCAGCTCTTCTTTCGAAACGTAGTTCAAATCCTCCCACTCCTGGCCCCGCCCTGGGCCGGGCCGGCCTCTCGGCCTCTGCTTTGCACACAGTTTCCACACGGGGACCTCGCAGAACTGGAAAGCGGGTTACGAGGAAGCCTGCTCCAGACCAGGCGGTGCTCCCGGTGCTTTCCGCGTGAAATTCGAGCTGCTGAGCGTGAGCCCGGCTCATGCACCCGGCTCATGCTCCCGCCGGGCCCGCCGGTCGCCTGTCAGCCCTTCGGCACGCTGCACCCTTTCTGGCCGTCGGGGTTTTTAAAAGCGCTTTATTTTTATTTTTTAGAGTGGTTTTAGACTCACAGCAAAGTTGAGTAGAAAGTCCAGAGAGTCCTCCTATAGCTCCCACCCCCCTGCATCCGCCCTGTACACCCTGCTGCAGACAGGACATGTGTCACACCGAGGAGTCCGTGTGACACGCCGTCGGCACCCCGAGTCCACGGCGAACACCAGGGTTCGCTCTTGGGGCGCTCCGTTCCGTGGGTTTGGACAGACGTGGAATGGCACGTGCCCACCATGTGGCATCGTGCGGACGAGGGTCACTGCCCTCCTGTCCTGCCCTCCCTCTCCCCAGCCCCTGGCGCCACCCGTATTTTCACCGTCTCCATGGTTTCACCTTCTCCCCGAATGTCATTGTCCTGGAGCCCTACCGCCCCGAGCCTGTTCGGACTGGCCTCTTGCCCTGAGCAGCGCGTGTGTCCGGCCCCGCCACGGCCCTTCGTGGCTGCAGGGGTCCCGCTGTGGCTTCTCGCGCTGCGTGGCTTTTCCCGCCCCTCCCCCCGCCCCCCAGTTTAAGCGGCCCCTCCACCCCACCGCCCATGTTAGACATTTCTTTTTTGTTTGTTCACTGCCTGTCTCTGCCCCGATCTGCGGGGGAGTGGTCTGTGACTCCTCCCATCATGAGGAACAGTCCTCGGCCCTTGGTACCTGCTCAGTAAATGTCCCAGAGCCGAACGCAGGAGTGACCTGAACACCCATCCGCTTCGCTTAGCTCTTCCCTCCTTCTCGGTTTTCAAGCGACAGATTCTTTCATTCACACCGATCCGGGTTTCGTTCAGAGGAAGAGGCAGATATTCGTGTTAAGTCTGTGAGTCTGACAATTATTTCTTGTTCACCTTTGGCTTCTGGAGCTTCTAGGTTGTCTGCTGAATTTAATGGGTATCCAGGAGGATGGCAGCTGGTAGCCTTGGTGGGAATCAGTCACGGTACGAGGGAGGAAAGAGGCGGTAGAGAATGATTAAGGGGAAAGAGCGGAAAAGTATGATTTAACATTTATCGAGTCACACATTGTACTCAGCGCTGTGTATATAACATACAAAGCGAATTAGGAGACAAGTCAGATTTAAGATGAGTGTGCACACACTAGCACACAAATACTGCAAAGATGAAGGTATTTCTTTAGATGTCTCCTCTCATTTACCAAACTGAAGTCTTGTCAAAATCTATGGGCTGGTTCAGGACAGAAATATCGCAGCTGGTGTTTGCGGCCCAGTCACGCCCCGTGGGGCACAGACAGGCCTGCAGTTCCATTACTGCTTTTTAAAGAAACTTTCTGTAAGGCTAACAGACTTTCTAGGGAGGCCAGACCGAGTGAAGCCGAGTTTAATGTTCTCATTAAAACGTTAAAGAGGCTTTATTCATGAACGACTGAAGCCGTAATTGCTTTACCCTTGTAAACTATGAAAATGCGTGGTGGCCCCTCACAGCCCAGTTCGAGTTCCCCCAGTCCTCTCTGTCTTCACAGAGCCGTTGGCTGGGTCTAGGGTCCCAGAAGTGGCTTCTCTGGACTGTGTTTTTCCGGGTGTAGAGGAGGCGTCGGTTGGGGTACCCATATGTCATTTCGAACTCGTTCCGTCGATCTCGTCTTGTGAGCGCCGTCGGACCTCTCGATCTGGAGTTCTACCTTGGAAAGGACATGGGAGATGAACACACATGTACACACGAATGTTAGGGAAGGAAGCGTTTCTTTACTCTCCCAGAAGCGGCAGCTTACGAGAGAACAGAGAAAGTCCGCGGATGCTGAGGTTCTGGCGAGACCGACCAGGGAATTCACCGGGAGAGGCCGTCGCGTGAATCGCGGGCTGGGGGGCGGGGAGAGGGAGCTTGGAACCCGCTTTGGGAGGTGGCATGTTTTCTGTGCTGCTCTTTGTCATTCTTACAACCCCAGTACGAAAACATAGCTCTAGAATTTTAGGTAGTGAATGCGGATGGCAAAAGCAACTGTTTTTTTTTTTTTTTCCTGGAAATACTTATAATGAGGTATAGACAAGACTGACATCATGGAGCTGAGGTTCTTACATAGCTGGAAACCTCCAAATAACATTTAGGGGGCTGGAGGAGATTAAACCATGCTGTCTCTTCTCCAGTTCCTTATTATTAGAAAACCCTTTTTGTTGGATAGTAACAAAGCTCACCTCATGATATGCAGTATAGTGATATAAACAGTTTGTAGGGATTGTCTTCGAATAGTTATTTTTTTTCTTTTTCCATGAATGGGTCATTAAGCTACTTCCTTCTCTAGATTAAAGTGCATATGTCCTAGAGCTGTCAAACTCTTTTCTTCAAGGGTCAGACCCTCCTTCTCATATGCTAGCTTAGGGCGCTTGTTAAAACCGGTTCAAATAGAGTTGAAAGCTAACACAAGACAGTCTCTCTACGTGATCGATTGGATAGAGGTCTGAAGAGATTTTTTTCTGGAGCCATCGCCATCTCAGTCCACTGATGAGAATGACGTTACTGTCAAAAAACCCCTCAGTTTTTGAACATGAAGTGAATTCAGAACAAGATAAAACAAATTACCGCTGCTGGCTCGGCCAGCTGTGCTTCCGAACTCTTGGTTTATTGAGATGTAATGACTTGCAGCCCCCGTTTTGGGGACCTGCTAACCTGGTCCCCAAATTCCGAGGTGAATCCAGAGAGGCTGGGGACTCTTCTAAGAAAAGTGCGGGAAAGACGCGCGACGTTCGATCGTCCTTGCTCCTCCCCCTCCTCTCCAGCCTCTCACAAAAGCGGGCGGTGGGAAGGGAAGGGGTTGGATTAGAGACGGGGTGGGGGGCCCTTGCAAGGCCCCGGAGGGAGTGAGCGGGGAGGAGACAGGATCAGGGTTACTTAAATACAGGGGGACGGACAGGCGGGAGAGGGGAGGGCACCCCCCGCGGTGGTCACACCGAGCCTTCAGCTGCTCCCAGGGGCGCACCTGCCGAACAGCCGGTGTCCCTCTGCCCAAAGCCGTTTTCCTGGCTTCTGCGTGGACTCTAACGCCATTCTCTTTCTGGCCGCCACGTTGCCGGATGCAGCGTCATCGACACTCTGTGTGGTCGGACAGCACATGTGCAGGCGCAGCTGTGTGACATCGGCCCCGCGCAGTGCTCCACAGACTTCTGGGTCACTTTTTCTCGCATTTGATGTTTGCCAGTCCTCCTCGTCTACAAGGGAGTTCAGTTGAAAAGGGAAAAAAAAATGTTGCTCAGGGCTGCCGCGTTTATAGCTCGCGCATACAACTATTCAAAGCAGTTGGGAAACAAACAAACAAAAAAAACCAAAAAAAAACTGTAAAGTCATGATCCCATAGTTTTTCTAAGGAAGGTTCCTGACTCTTTTGTTGCTGGTCTGGGTACTTGGCCTAAGTCAGCGCCACGCTCACTGTGCCTAACGGAGGGCTCCGTCTCGAAAAATCTTTCCTCTTCTCTTTACGAAGCTCAGCCCGGGAAGCCTTCCCAGTGTCCCTGGTGTGGCTCAGGCGCCGTCATAGCCCAGCGCCCTGCTCTGCGGCCTGGCGTTTGTGCTGACCTTCCCGTGTGGGAGCTGCCATCCCGGGCTGTGCTGTGCGGTCTGTCCTTCCACCAGGCTTAAGTTTTAAGTCCCAAAGTCATCTTTCGTCTTGGAAACTGGCAAGAAGTCTTTTTCACACTTAAAAATGTGATCCTATACGGGCCAGCCCCCCCCAAACTGCTTTCAAATGACACTAGGTTATTTTACCTTAAAGAACCAAGAGCTTTCCTTGTTTAGGCTTTCCCGGATTGGGAGGCCTTGGCCCTAGCTGCTTTAGTGATAAGGACCCCTTTTAAAGCAGAAATATTCTCCGGATGATTGACAGCTCCGAGGCTGTGTCCGTGATGAGACCTTCACATTTCCCGGTTGTCACCAGGTTAGCACCATGCAGAGGCCTTCCTTCTCTAAGGACAGTGAGCTGGCAACGGGAGAGGGCAGTGCGCAGCCTGAACTTGGCAAGTGAAGCCTTGGGTCCACTTACGTGTGTTCAGACAGCTCTCTGAATTTGATGTTCGAAGTGTTTTTCTAACGAGATGGCCTTTGTTTTACAGGTCCTTTGCGGCCAGCATGATATCGTATTTATAACACGTGGAGGAGAGAGAGCTCGCCGTGGTCAGGTAAGAGGCTGGCATGGACAGCAAGTGACCAGCGGGACTCAGGGCAGGACGTTTGTCACTGTGTGAGAAGTGACTCAGCTCAGTCATCCCACTGACATCATTCTCTGACACGTGTTTTACTCACTTACGCCTGGGGCGCAGAGGGCCTGTCATATCTCAGTGACCACGTGCGCCAGGGAGCATCAGCAAAGCACCTGCAACAAACCTCTGTAAACAACCAGTAAGGAAATAGGACTGGTCACCCAAACTCTCTTTCCCGCTCCTACATAGTTAAGGTAGAATGATTACTGTGGCTCATCATTATTACCTTATCAGAAGGCTTTTATCTTTTCAATAGTTATGTAAATATGCGACTACTGAAGACTCTTCTAATTAAAGTCTTATCTCTGTCCCTTTATCTGAAGTTGCTGTTCTAAATATTCTTTGCATTTTCTTTTAAAACAAACGCATGTCTCACAACTTTGATTTACCCAAATAGGTCACCAAGATTAATTTTCCATTAACCTTTATTGCTTCTGTTTCTTTCTAATCATCTTTTTAGAGGATTAAACAGTCCCCACTGGGTCGGCCTCTGCATAGACTATGAGCCATTGTTTTCTTCCATGGAGCTGATGGAAGAGGTGGTGTAGAAGGTGGTGCCCGGTGGTCCAGTGACCGCACCGGCCTCATTAGCTGAGTGGAAGCGTCTGTAGATAGAGCCACAGGACGAGTTCTGTGGACCGCGGCGATCTCGTGATTGGCCGCACTTCTTTTGTGATCCAGTCTGTATCAGTTTTCTCTGGTGGCCCTAAGGAATTAGCACAGACCGGGTGGCCGAAATGACAGACACTCATCTCACGGGTCAGGAGGCTGGAAATCCAAGATCGGAGTATTAACAGCATTGGTTCCTCCTGAGAGTTTTGAGGAAGAATATGTTTCAGAACTTTCTCCTAGCTTCTGGTGGCCTCGGGTGTTCCTGGCCTTAGGTGAGCATCTTCTCCTTGTGTCTTTACGTTGACTTCCTTCTACGTCTGTCTGTCTCTGTGTTCAAATTTCCTCTTTTTGTCAGGATACCTGTCATAGCGGATTAGGGACCATTTTCATCACCTCATCGTAACTCAACCCTCTGCAAAGACTCGACTTCTAAACAGAGTCCCCTTTACGTATATGAGAAATTAGGACTTCCGCATCTTTTTGTAGTACACGCTTCAACCCATAACCCTGTCTCGGGGAAGAAGGCTTGATTCCTTTTGGTGACCCGCTCAGGAGACTAACGCAGCGCCTGTTGCTTAATATTGGTCGAATGAACGAATGGCAAAGTCTGCGATTTTAAAAGGTCAAGTACAGTGACCAGAGGTGGGCAGGTGTTACACTGACCCTTGTCCTCAGTGAACTCTTACTTTCAGAGGAGTCCAAGTTAAATAGCATCGTAAATGCGGTTAGATTTTTCCCGTTAAGGCAAAAGCGAGTAGCATTTTTAGAAAATAGAACCCTCTGTGCGAGTGAGTCCTGCATTCTCTGTGGGCCTCGCAGGCTGAACCGCCAATTTACATGCTGCCTGTGTCAGTACATCAAGATATCTTTCCAGCTCATTCAATACCATTTAAATCAGACTTAGGCAGGCTAGTCTTTCCTTCCAACCGCATCGCCTCGCACTCACTCTTATTAAATTTAATGTTTTATTCCCTAGCACTAATCTATAAACACTATCCTGAAACAGATCTGCTCTAGTTACGTCTTCTCTCTTTTCTGTGCGTCTTTAGATCAAAATCATTAGAAGGTATATCTTTTGAGTGTTTAGATTTGACCGCCGATAAAATATAAGGATACCGGTCTCAAGGCAGCGCTTAAATGATCCTCTTTAGAGATGTTTATTTAGAAAGCCCTTGTATTCTGTAAGTGTAGAGCTTTCAGACCATGTCTGCTCTTACTTCCAAGAAAGAAGTACCTCTTTGTAACAGAAAGAAGCCTTCTGCTGTGAGAGGTCAAAGGCCAGTGGAATTTCCTCCGAGAGCGAAGCATGCATCTTTAGGGCCCAAGACTTCCTGTCAGCCCCTGGCTAGCGCTACCTGTGGGCAGGCCGGCATCTAGACTCTGACTGTGGCTCAGGCCCTGCCTGCCCGAGGCTGAGCAGCAGGCGGCTGGAACAGTGGACTTACAGCATCCCGACCCCTCATTCCCAAGGGGGACTCACGGCCAAGGGATAGCACTGGCCTAGACAGCCCTGGATTTATAAGACCATGACGGGTAGTAGAAAACGCATGTGACAATAGAAACTCGTTTTAGCATTTTTCACCCTGACATTGATCCTAAGAAAATTGGCACATCAGAGGACATCCATTTCTGGGGTGTGTGATGCGCGCAGGCTCGGTTCCCCCAAATGTCCTGTACAGGGGGATGACGCCATCCTGGGGCCTCCACTGCTTCCTCTTCTGGTCCGTTTTGTCCAAGCGCTTACTACCCTTTGTTAGAGACTTCTGTGACTTCTCACGCGGGTCTCCTGCTCGTTTGGTTCGCGAGAACGTGTAGGGCTTCACTAAAATTAAAACCGTGAATTTGTATTTGTCACACGAGGAGCATATCAGAGTGATGGTAGACTAGCCCCTCGGCAGTTACACTTAGACTGCAGTGCGCAGTCGCTTTCTGGCCATGAAACTGCCCTTGAACACCCTGCTTCGTGCTCTGCAGTGTGTACGCACCACTACAATGGCAGCAGTCGAAGAAATCTTAATAACCGGGTTATTTTACGTGCGCCCGATTTCATCGGTACCTAACTTCTCTGCTAGTGAAGAAAAAACAAACCGGAAGTAAAAACCTCTAGTGCCCTGAAAAAGAATTTATTGTTGCTTAGTCTTTTCCCACTTCCGTTTTGCGTTCTCCAGCTTCACTAATTTTAGATTTCTGACAAACCAGCTGTCGGAGCTCTGCGTGATTGATAATAAACGTATTCATTGTCAAACTCTGATTTTTAAAAAAAGGGGAAATGATTTCCGCGTCTTTTTAGTTAGTAATTAAGGTGGCCATCTTTTTTAGACTTCTGAAATTAGAGCGTCTTTATGGATACCTGGGAGATATTTAAATTAAATTAATTACACTTCGAATCGAGATTCTATCCAGATTTCTCAGAAAACGATTACACCCGGGTAAGTTAACATATGAATCTCGGTGTTTGTTCTCTCTGGGTGTTTCTTCTGCCTCTGTCTCTTGATGGTTGCTTCTTCGCGTCTGGTGGGTTTATGTCCGGTGCTTTTGAGCCGATGATGTGGGGCAGTGGGCTTCTGGCGGAGAACTCAGAGGCGTTCTGCTTCATCTCTCGCTTCTCCTGCAGCTCGTTATCCCTGAGTTCTGTCAAGGTTCTCTAATTCTTCCCTATTTTCGCTTTCCTTCTTTTCACTTTACGATCATCCTTTTCCAGGCTTTTCGTTTTTGGTTTTTTTTTTTTTCCTTTCTTATTCGTACAACCATTCAGCCTGTTCCTTTGTCTGTTGTTTTGTCATTCATTCATTCATACATCATCTTTCTCACGTGGGGCGAAATATTGCTCCGGGGACAACATCAAGGACATTCTAATTGAGGTGGAAACGATGGTGTAGAAATTGCCACTGCAACGGAGCTGTGGACTAAGTACACCTTACGTATGGAGAAGAGCAGCTCGCTCGGCTTCTCGGAGGCAGGGAATGCTTCGTAGGGAAGACGGGATTTGAGGGGAGGTTGGAAGGCGTAGAACTTTTCCAGGTGGACAGGCGCGGTGGACCGAGAACATTCTGAAGGAGACGGAGGGTGGGGGCTTAGCAGGGAGGGGTCAGCGGGCCAGGTGTGTCTTTGTACACCTTGCGGATGGGGCGATCCTGGGGCATGAAGTAGGAGGATGACGTCGAGGTTCCGCAGGAAGGCAGGAACCAAGTCTCGGAGGTCCCTTACGTACTGCCGAGCCTCCCTCTCTGCCTCGTGTCTACAGATTGCAGTTGGCTTCGGACCCTCCTGCCTGCTGCAGCCAGCTGGCTGTGTAAAGGCTGCTGGTCTTCTGCCAAACTCCTCCCAGGTCCCGCTGCTTCTAGAGCAGCGGTCTCCAAATCTTGTGGCACCGGGGACCGGTGCTCCTATGAGCATCTGTCTAATGCCTGATGATCCGAGGCAGAGCCGAGGCGGTGATGCTGGCGCTGGGGAGCGGCTGCAGATACGGATGAAGCTTCACTTACTTGCCTCTCACCTCCTGCTGTGTGGCTTGGTTCTTAACAGGCCACGGACCAGTATCAGTCTGTGGCCTGGGGGTTGGGGTCCCCTGTTCTAGAGGGAAGTCAGGCGTTCCTCAGCTGGCACTCGAAGATCTCAGCCTTTTCTGTCTCTTATTTACTCTGGAAATCACCTACTCAAGCCAGGGTTGCCTGCTTTGCTCCCCACACACAGTTCCTCCCCCTTCCTAGCTTCTCTCTTCACCGTCCCCCCATCCTTCAAGATATCACTCAAATTCG
This sequence comes from Pteropus medius, assembly GCF_902729225.1. Taxonomy (NCBI): domain Eukaryota; kingdom Metazoa; phylum Chordata; class Mammalia; order Chiroptera; family Pteropodidae; genus Pteropus; species Pteropus medius. Next base: position 8,602,542 of record NW_024347788.1, on the reverse strand, counting down.
TACTCTTTATGAAACTTTTTCTCCACTCACCAGTAACTTTGCCCCTTCTGGACTTCAGGAGAACTTTCTATGGACTCTTCACAGTTTTCACTTACGTTGCAAGTGAGTTGTGACACTCTCAGAAGGACTGCTGGGTGTGGAAGGGAAAGGCTGTCTACCTGTCGTGTATGCCGTTTCTCCCGTAAGTGCAGCGTCTTGCACACGGGGGGCTCTGCCTTGGTGTTTGTTCAGTGGAGGGAGGCGGTTCCTTTAATTTGGACGAGGCAGTGGTTAATGAAACGTCCAGAGGAAACTCTTGCAGAATAATTGTCTGTGAAGGTAGAAGGATTCTAGTGAACAGAGGGCAGTGAGGTGTCCACTTTGAAAACTGGTTACACTGCCTTTGGGCTTAAACATGGGAAGAAGAAAGTTAGGAAGCCGTTAAGCCACATGTGACCGGTCTTGACGGTGAGTGACAAGTGACATTAACAGGTAGAAGCACCTATCCTGCATTATGATGCTCTGCATCTTTGTACAAGATGGCCTCTGGAAAACTTGATTTAATTTCATTCTGCTCAGTCGCGGATCTGGAGACAATCACAAATTCAGAAATATATTGATGACAGTCTATTGCCACGGAGCTCAAAAGACCATAATCCTGTTACTTGCAATTTTGAAAAGGGTAAATAAACATGAATAACTGAAGGGAGATATCGATTACAGAAGTCATACGAACGGGAATAATGGAATTAAAGTAATTGAGGCAATATTGGGCCTAATGGACCTTGTTCTCTTAATGCTTTTCTTCTGCTCTTTGTATCGAGTCGGCCCTCAAGTCGATTGGACCCTGTGCGTTGGAAGAGAAGAACGTGATGGAGGCATTGAGATTGCTGTCTATAAAAAGAATCGATCCGCCGTTCTTACAGAAGACCATCAGTCAGTCTGTGAAATCGATGGACTGGAATTTTTTATATTTCGCCTTTAAAGATAATGAGACGAATGATGAGAAAAGACTGTCTGCCTCGCACATAGTAGATACTCAGTGAGTGTTTCTCGAATTAACGAAAAGGCAGCCCGAGTTTCAGGCCGCCGTCGGTGCTGACGCAGCCCGTTCCCGCCACTTGGCCGACTGCATCTAACGGTCCCGCGGGGGTCGGCCACTCACCCCCATCCATCTCTGCCGGGAGCTCTTGCACATTTCTGCTGCCAGGCCCTCGGGGCCAGTGTTCCATTACTTAGGGTCAGAATTGTTTGTTGTCACCGAACTTGCTGCCCTGTAGAATGCTGGCAGATTGCTTTTTTTTTTTTTTTTGAAGCATCGTTTTGATGAAGTTTCTTCCTTTTCAGAAAACTTTGGTGTCTCTTCCTTGTCCACAGAGTCATAGGCTCGTTTTTCTTAGAGTCCGTTGCCCACTAGATGGCTTTGAAGAGCTTTTGCATCGAGACGCCTCCCACTGCCCACCCGCACTGAGCTCCCCCTAGCCTCCCGCCCAGACGGGATAATAAAACAAATAATATAAAAAATTATCATTTTTGTCCCCTCATCGTCCTATTGCATTTCGAAGATGCACAGTGTTCTCCCTGGAATCTTTCTTTTTGGATCCGTGTCCAGTCAGTTAAGAGTCAGTTCAGCCTAAGGCCGTAGTTATATTTCTTAACACTGCGCGTTATCAAAAGCCGTGTCGTGAAGATAATTATTTCAGTAGCACAGGTGGCGATGGCAGCTACAGAGGTGCATATGCACAATAATAACAGTTCTTTCAATACAAATGCTGTTTTCGGTCTCCGTGAGAGCGTCACTGAAAAAATACAGCGTATTCCTATATCTGTTTTCACAAGTCTGTGGTGAACTAAACTGGTATTTAAAAAAAGTTATTTCAAAAATCTGAATGACACACCATGGTAAAAAAACAGAATAAAGACTTGAAGCAGCTGTAGTGTAAACGGGAGAGCTGGTTTTTTTTTGTTTTTTTTTGTTTTTTCTGATGCCAGCAGCCTTAGTCTGCGTGAAATAAATTTTATTCCTCAGTCCGTTGATCACTTTATGTCTAATACACGTTATGCAAACTCTGCAGGAGAAATGTGTGTAACGCTTATTTTTCGACACTGAGTTTTAGCCCTTTTTTCCTCGGTCTTATCATTCCACTCATTTGCCTGGTGTCTCTCCCCTCTGATGCGCTCTTTTAGGTTAATTATCAATAATTTGAGAATTCTTAGAGGCTCTTATGAAATAAGGACCTCCTGATACTTCCCCCGGCGCCCCGCGTCGTTGGGGCGATGAGATGTTTTAGCTTCTGAGAGCACGCAGCTACGAAACGCAGGTTCACCTAAATCCCCGAATCGATGTTTTCCTTGAAACTTTTCCCTCCTGAACGTCGGGCCTTGTCTTAATATTGGGAAAAAAAAAAAAATTGAGTGACTCCATTTCAGCATCAAAGTGAAAGGATGAGGGAGTGACGGATAGGTTTCAGCTTCAAGATGATATGTTTTAGTTCCTGGCTCTTCCCGATACTCTGTTAAAATGACGTCTCAAGGGGTCTCTCTTAAAGGCACACGCCCATAAGAACAGAGAAACGAGGCCACAGCCACAGTGCTCTGGAGCCTGGGACATAGATGGATGGGAGGGGCTTACTGAGTTGGCCTGAGAAAGTGGAATTTTCATCTGGCAGAGGAAAAAGGAAGAAGGAGTCCAGCTTATCCCGATGAACTCTGGAAAAGCTCAGGAATTTTCAGCAACAAGAACCCCTTAGAAATGAGAGCGAAGACAGGATTCAAACTAAGAGTGTTGGTTGGAAGTTCAGGTCTGCTTCCCAACTTCATTCAAGCACGTAACTGCCCCTCTTCCTCTCCCAACAGAAGAATGGGGATTTTACTTATTTATTTTTTTTTCATAGCGATGATAAAATGGAAGGTTTCTAGACTAGACAGTATCAGGAAACGGGAAAAGCGGTAGTCTATATAGTCTTGAAATCACGGAGATCATTCTGTTATTCCAAATCCCGGGACCCACGGCCACCTTCCTCCTGCCCCTGCCTGTGAGAGACTCCAGGATACCTGGAGCTCTGACCTTCAGACACAACTCAGAGATACAGAGACCAGAGATACGAAGAGGCCTGACCAGAGCAATCCCAAAATAAACCTCGAATCTACGACCACCCTTCCCCCCAGCCTGCCTGTCGACTTCCCATTTCTCCACCCTGAAGGATCCACAGACAGCCAAGGACCATCAGACGTTTCAGGAAAGTCCCCATCACGAGAGACAGTAACGAAAACATGCAAACAGAAAAAAGTAAAAAAAGCAACTTGGAGAAAACAGAAACTTTGTAGGAAGAAGACATCAGTATCTTCAGAAAGATAAGGGCCGATCTTGCCACCATGAAACAGAACAGAATTTGTAAGGATTACTGGAGACAGTTGAGGAAATGTCCCAGAAAGCGAAGTAAAAAGAGAAAGAGTAGAAAGTAATATAGGAAAAAAGTAAGATGCTTATAGGATTGGTCTGTGAGGTCCAAAGTAGTAACACCAGACTGAGAAAATATGGAAAATGGACAGAAAACTGTCAGAAGAATAATTCAACAAAATGCCCCGCAACCAAAGATGGGCGTTTCCAGACTAAACGGAGAGACGAACACCTCATCACGAAACTCTGCCACACTGCGGTGTGTATTAGTAGATGGCAGTGCAATTCGATAAAAATGGGCACCCAGGATCCCAGTGACAGGACCACCACAGAAGCCAGCCTAGTGACCAACTAGGACTCGTGATCAACACCCCGGAGGAGGAGGAGAGAGAGGTTCAGGGGAGACTTCCAGACGGCGAAGCTGGTCAAACCCCCGACGTGTTTGCGCTGAGAGGAGCTTTATCGACGTGAAGAGGCTTTGGGATAACGGTTTTATGACACGTATATAGGACCTTCTCCTTAGTTAGGAAAAGTGACGAGGAAAGGAAATGCAATCTTAGACCGTTACGTGACGCAGCTGCTAACCGTGTCTCCGTCGCTGTGGTGATTTGTAAAAATGGATGTTCAGAATTGCGATGGAGTTCTGGGCGGACGGGAATGTGGGGCATGGATATGAAAAAGGAGCCCTCGTATTCCTCACTGGGAGGCCAACAGGCGACACCTAAAATCGAAAACCATAACATGTAAGCATGCTATTTACATTTCGGTGCTGATTAATTTGGCCTCATTATGGCACACATAGAAACTGAGACTGTCCCAAGCTAGGGACAATATTTGGGGAATATGGTATAGATATGGGACTTGCAAATCGAATATTTTCCAATTTTCTAATGAAAAACTTGCCCTGGCTTTCATGAACATACCTTCTGTTTATACTGCTTTTATGCCTGAAATAACTAAATATAATTCTCGATCAAGATTTGAAGGATTCTCTTCGAATTTTTTGTTAGTTACTGTCAGATACTATACCGGTAGTGATAAAAGAATTCAAGCCATTTCACCAAAAAATTTCATTGTTACAGCAGTTAAAATTATATTTTAACAATTCAATAGCTTTAATCCTTTCCTTTGTTAGGTAAATGCAACACTCTGATCCTTCCCGTTTAATTTTTTCCTGTGAAGTAATTAACAATAATAATGAGGCCCTAATTTGTAAAAGGCACTTTCATCCTGAGAGCAGTCACCCCATGGATGCCAATGAAAGATCACATTCGCCTTAGGTGGGAAGAAGGATCTGGAACCTCTAAGGAGAGGATGTGGGAAGCCGTTCCCTATACCTTTGCCCTCCAGTTCCGCCTCCCCAACTTTCTAGAACCCCCACCTTCAGCCTGTGGTACCTTGTCTGTCTGGGATGAGAACTCCAGCAGCTTTGCCGGCTGCCTCCCACGATGGCCAGTGGCGCCCTGGGCAGCAGCCCGTCGAAGCCGGTGTTCGGGGGTGAGTTTAATGCCTCTCTCAGAGCAGTGAGGGCTGTGTCTCCGCAAACCGATGGCCAGGTGTGACCTGTGCCGAGGTACCAGCTGCCACAGGCCCCACCTGCTCCCTGTGGCCGAGGGGTGTCAGAGCTTCACAGCAAACCTGGAACCAACTTGTAGCACAGCGGTGTGCCAGGAGCTGCTAGTTGGGAGGCCCCGATTTCCAGATGTAGAAGTGGAGTCCAGAATAATGGCTTAAAGAGCTGAAGGCAGTTAACCTCGGGGCCTGGGGCTGTTTAACTGTTGGACCTGTGTTGCGAATGAATTGGTATACATAGAAACTCATTGAAAAAAAAAAATCTCTCATGTGGTCACCCTAGATTTTCCAGACCTTTGGACTTATCCAGGCATTGGAGAGAGCTGCTTTCAACTGTTTTCATGAGGTGACGGTAAAACATATCCAGTTGTAGAATATGGTCTACATCTTAAATTCAGAGGCTATTTATGGATTACCTACATGCTACATTTTACCGTTTGTCTCAAGAATTAAGATAAAGAAATGGACAATGCATCAGGGAAAAAAAAAAAAACAAAAAAAGCAAACTTCAATTTTTAACAAAAGGATAAGGAGACGTTGGAATGAGTGGGGACTATATATAGCCTGTGCTTTGAATCTTCGACTGATTATTTTCCCGCTGTCCCTTTTACGTGCTCCTCGGGAAGTTAGTGAGTGTTTCAGGAGAAGAGTCAGTAAATTAGCTGGAGAAGAAGAGGGTGCTCGAGACAGAGCAGAGAGCCCTCTCCCCGGCAGAGGACAGAGAGCGGTCCGTTCGGTGGCCTTCGTGTCCCAGGCCGACTGTGGAAACGACAGAGCTTTCGTTCTCTGCTTCGCGAATGCGCCTGCTGATTTGTTCTTATTTCTCAGGCCACTAACATGTCCTCAAAACCCTCTCAAGGGTTCTATACTTTTAGCCCGTTTCTCCTTTTGTTCTTCAAAGGCTCTCATTGTGACATCTCGTCGCCTCTTCCGAGAGGTTCGGAGTAATGCGTGGTGTGCACCGAATCATTGGGGTGAAGCCTGTGACATGTCTTGATGATGTTAAGCCACTCAAAATCCTGGAAAATAGTCCCCGCTTGCATTAGAAGTAGATTAATGCAGCTGAACTTTCGAGTCTTAATTTTTTAGAAATTTCCATTTTTGCTAGTGATGACTGACAAACATTGACATTCTTTCTGCCCGCAGTACCGATTACAATTGCAAATACTCGCAGCAAGTGCTAGGGTGACTTCTTACTCTTTAATAAGGAGCAGAATGTTGCTTGATCCATTTAATGGCTATTACATATTTAAAAAACAACTTTCAAAACACATATCCATAACTATGTGTAACACGCGCATAAATCACAATGGGAAGTGTATTCTGATACTCATGCCCTATTCGTGTAGAGGGAATGACAAGTCTAAGAGAATTTGCCAGTTGGCGGGAGGTTTCTCATTTGAGACTTCGTATGAGAATGGCAAAAATAGCGGTGCTTTCAGATGAAGTCGAGATAGTGATCACTCAGGCAGTTCTCAGCTTTTTTACCCCCGGATTTCCTGGTTGTGAGCGAGAGGTGAACCCCACTTTATGATCTGAGTCAGGAACGGTGGAAAAGCAGGACGAACTCATTATTTGGGACCCAGGAAACCCATCAGACCTTGAATGTTCCCAGTAGAAGATGAACAGGTGTCATTTTGTAGGGTTGTGGGATGCCCGTTCTGAGTGGGCATTGGCAGGACAGCGGGAAGGGGATGCGTAATGGGGAGGGAGGGTTCAGTAAAGGACCTGCAGAGCAGAGAGGGCACACGGCTAGGGGGATTGTCGGGAAGGGAGGCGCCAGCCGGTGGACTTTTAGATCTGCGCTGAAATTCAAGAAGAGATGTCTGAAGCATTTGGAACACGGGGCGACAAGCGACATCATCAAAATGACATTTGGAGGAGATGATTCTCGCTGCGAGTTATACAGTAACTCGGAGGCGGAGGAAGGCTGGAGCAAGGTCAGAAGGGACAGGGACTGGGCTTGGTGACAGGATCGATAGAAAAGACAGAAAATAAAGTCACAGGTGACTTTCAGTCGAGGCTGGGTCGCTGCCTTGGAGAACCCCTCGTCCCCCCTGACGGTCCAAAGAAAGAAAAGAAACGAGCAGGGCGTCCAGAAGACTGTGCAGCCAGTGACCCGATGGCTTCGGGGACAGGTCAAGTCTCTTCCCAGCCTGCAAGTCACGGAACCGGGGAAATGAAACAGTTTGCAAAAGATAGGAATTTGTTAAGTCGACCAGTCTTCCTCTGCATGTGCAGTGACCTTTCCCCTCGGCCCGTCCGCTCCCAGGAGACCCCAGGACAGCAGTCAGTGAAGGCGTGGGGTCGGAGCTAGAGGTTACAGGAGGAGGCACGGGCTTGGGAGCAGCAATGCCCACACAGCAACTGGATCTGGGTGTTTGGCCAAGCACCCCATGTCGCAGAGAGAAGGAAAGATAGAGGCTTGGGAGGAGGTGGTGTGAGCTGCTTTGTGAGCCAGAGAAGGAGCCCTCAGCGTGGCACTCACCCCGTGAGATTGTTTGAGCTGCACTCGAAATGGGTATTTGCTTCTTTAGAGCTGACAGTATGATTTGCGGTTTTAGGCCATAAATGAAGGGACAGATTCACGCCCCATCCCCTACACCAAGACTTCACATCTGCAGAGAATTCACAGTCCACATACAGAAAAGAGAGCCCCCAAACGGGCACGGCTGAGCAGACGTTCCACCACCAGAAAGATTTTCTTGAACTTCTCTCCATTTGAAAATTCAATGCACCCTTACTCTTCTTAGAGTCGACCCCCTAAATTTTTTAAAATGAGCATCAGGAAGGAAATTTTAAAGAAAATACTCCACTCCGCAGTGGTGGGGCTATTTAAACAAACGACCAAATCAAAAACGGGCGAAGGTGGTCAAAAGAGACAGACTTCCAGTTATAAAGTCAGTCGGTCCTGGGATGTAACGTATGGCATGGTGACGACAGTTAATGACAGTTAAGTCTCATCACAAGGAGAAACATTCTTTAACTATGCGTAGTGGTGGATTGTGACCATTTCCCAGCATATATGTATATCGAATATACACCTGACACTAATACAATGTTATATGTCAGTTATATGTCAATAAAAACTTTTTAAATAAGAGAATACATTAATGTTTACCTCGTAATCAAAATCAACCACACTCGCCACCCACCAGGCTCGATGATAACACTGTACTTGGTTAGTCCGAAGTTGGGGACCCCTTTGACTCTTGTATCCGTCAGGGTTTTCCAGAGAAACGGAATCAGTGGATGTGCGCGTGGGCGTGCGCGCACACGTATGCATGTGCACATAGTGTACATGTGTTAAGAGATTTCTTCTAAGGAGTTGGCTGACAGCTGTGGGAGCTGGCAGGCTCGGAGCTCGCAGGGCAGAGCTGCAGGCTGTAAACACAGGCGGGGTTTCCACGTCCCAGCCTTGAGGCACGATTACGCCTCCTGCAAGCTCAGGTTTTGCTCGTAAGGCCTTCGGCTGTTTGGATGAAGCCCACTTGAGTATCCAGGGTCATCTTTACCTAAAGATTGGCAATGTCATCACGTCTACCAAACACCTTTATAGCATCGTCTAGGCTAGTGTTGGCCCAGGCAGCTGGCACTGCGGCCCGCCAAGCTGAAGCCCAGAATCCTACCGTCACAGGTCTCTTATTTTCACGATAGGGAAAGAGCAGAGTCGGCTGCATTTCACCCCATTTCTTCACCGTCGACATCTTTACGGTGGAGAAAGATCCTCTTAGCGATTCGGTGGTGGCCGTTTTAGCGATACTTGCTTTTCCGTCAGATTCTTAAGTAAAAAAAAAATCGTTTGGAAAACTGGGGGACATCGGCACCTTAAATCCATCCCACACGATGCCAGATGGTCTTGTCTGCTCTGCGTGGTGAGTATCGGGGGGGAGCGGGGTGCAGGTTATTGACGTCTCTAGCCGGGCAGTGAGATCGCTCAGCTTCCTGTGTGGCGATCACAGGGGATGTGGGGAGTTAATACTTTCTGGGAAGAATTTTAATGTTAGAATTTACTGGCTTTTGCACATATAAATTTGAAGCCTTAATGTTATGCTCTTCTGGTTATCCGAATTTAATATGCATGCAAATTCACAATGTATACATTATGCCGAGAACATAATTTATAAATCGGTACTTTCCCTGGTTGTTAGTAATTTTGGCCACTTTAAAAATGAATCCTTTGAAGAAATGTACGTCATCACATTTATACGTAGCACCTTTAGTTTTCAGAGAGAAATATGGAGTGCGTTCTCTCCGGGAAAGGTAGGTCTCTGCTCTGGTGTTCTCCGTGTGCGAGGGACTTCGGCGTCGTGCCGAAGGTCAGGATGGTTTTGCGTCTCGTTGTGTTGACTGGGTCTGGATAACGCGTCGCGCACGTTTGTCTCCACTCACAATGTGGGAAGATCTGTGTTTGTGACGCCGGGTCGCAGCCCGGTGCCATTGGGGGCGAGTCATTCCTGCTGGTAAACACACCTCGCGTCGCAGAGGAGCGTCTTGGACTCGTAGGTGGAAGATGACCAGTTCTGCCTGGCACAGCCAGGAGCGGGAGAATCCCAGAGACAGACTCTTGCCTCCGGCTGCCATTCGGGCTTGTCATCTCGGCGGCGGGTGCCCAGCCATCAGCCCCGCCCACGGCCACAGCCCCCAGGCAACCTTGGGCTTTCTCTTCCTCGCACCCCTCCAGGCCACCCCGAACTTCTCTTCTTCCCCTTCGGACGGCGGAAGCCTCATCACTGTCCTGGCTTCTCTCTCTCTCCGTCGGTCCCAAATTAGGCTTCCCAAACCTTCCTTCCTGCTCTTGAAGAAAGTCTCGTTCCAGCTTAGCCGGCGGGGGGGTCGGCAGTCTGTACAGGCGGCAGACATCCGTCCTGACCCTCGGCCATCTGCTCGGGCATCCTGCTTCCCATCACTCTAACATTCTTCTCTCGGAGCCGCACGTCTTCATGACGGTTGGTCACCTCCTCGTCCACTTTACCAAGACCGTGGGCCCCTGGACAGGGGAGGATTCTGTCTCTAAGTCATTTCCGCCCCACTCACAATCAACCCCTTTCAAGTGGTAGTGAGTGGGGACTCCAGCTGACGAGCTTTACTGCCACCGCCGTCTTCCTCTCCATAAATATCCTCACCGGCTCTGGGGTCAGCGTAGTCCTACTGCACGTAAGGGACCGAATTCATCTGGCCTGTGGACTTTGATTCGAAACCCAAGCCAGGGGCTCCCTGTGTGTCGTGAAGCCTGCGAAGGACCCAGGTCGGGCTGGGAGTCCAGCTCGGCGCTGCCCAGCACCATGTGTGTCCTTGGGCCCGGCCGGAGCTGCCAGGCTAAGAGGCGACTTCCCACCCCCGCGCCACACCCTCCCCTGCCTGGCAGAGGCACGCTCAGCCAGGCAGACTGTCAGGGACCTTGACTTACGGCAGACATGTGAAAATCAAGAGGAAACAGAGTCCGGTTTTCTGTTACGAGGGGCAAACATGAGAACGGAAGAAACCACGAATGACGGGGACTCGAGCTTTTGCTTTT
>NW_024347788.1:8424743-8590067 GCF_902729225.1 Pteropus medius | reverse complement strand
GTGCACGGTGACCTGCCACGTGCACGGCTACTTGCCGCGTGCATGGTGACCTGCGCGTGCACGGTGACCTGCCGCGTGCACGGTGACCTGCGTGTGCATGGTGACCTGCGCGTGCACGGTGACCTGCGTGTGCACGGTGACCTGCCGCGTGCACGGTGATGGTGACCTGCCGCGCGCTGGGCTGGGTGTGTCTGTCTGGGAACGCTGGGCGCCCACCATGTACTTGGATAGTCTAGCGCGACCTTCACAAAGAACCTCTAGGAGGAGCGCTTGTGAGAAATAATGACGCCGTGGCAGTCTTAGTCAAAATTAGACGTGTTTTCACTATGTCCCATAGATGTCAGAGCAAGACACTGTGCAACAGGTAAGCCGAGGGCCTGTTCTGTGTGCGTATGCTTTGGCCAGGACGGGAGCATTTCATACATTTGCTCACCATGTCCACACGGTGATGTTTTTGTCCTGACTGAGTGTACAGAGAAGCCAGCTGTGGACTGTGTAGGCGCTAGTGTTCTGGCCTGGTCTCAGCCCGACCGAAGCTGAGATCTGATCCTGGAGGCAGTGTCGCCGGTGCCCATGGCCACAGGGGACCCATCACGGTCGCCGCCGCCTCCAGTCTCTGGGGTCCCAGCACTGGGGAGCGCTGAGTGCTCTCACTCAGAAGGACCCCGAGGGACTCTGGGATATGTTATCTTTACACTGTTCATAAAGTATGTGGAAAAGTAAAGTCTGAAAAGTCACGCTCGTGAACACCGAGGACAGGAAAATGGGCCTAGCGATTCATACGGCGTGCCTTCCTTCAGGGCGAGGAGTGTCACTTTCTCGAAGTGGGCACTTCACCCCCGGCAGTGTCCTTACGAAGTCCAGGTTAGCCAGGGCCAGGGCTAGGGCTCAGGAGCTGGCTTGGGTCTTGACCTTGCTGACGCCTTGGACCTGTCCGATTTCAGCTCCAGGGCCGTTTCTTAGGGAGCCTTCTCCACACCCGTGTCCGGCTGTCTTCCCCAGCTCTGCCTTCTGCATTCTCTCTCTCCTCATCCTGCTTGATTTTCCTCACGGCACTCATCCCTCATGGGAATGATTTTTTAGCCTGTTTACTTCTCCCCTTTTTCCCCTCGGGATGTAAACGCCATGAGAACAAAAGCCAACCGCGTGACCTCCAGTTTACTGCGGCTTCCCGTGGCGCATAGCACGGCGCCTGGCCTATGGGTAGGTGATCAGAAAACCCACTCAGTGAATCAATGAATGGATGAGTTAGTGGCTTCACACGTGCTCTCCTGTTGCTCGGTCCCACAGCGTCAGGCCCAGGTGCTGGGTCGTGGGCTTTTCCTGCTGGAAGAATTCAGAGGGATTATATTAACTCTCTATTGTCGCAGTGACAAGCTACTGCAAACTTAGTGACTTAAACAGGACAGACTTATTCCCTTAAAGTTCCAGAGGTCAGAATTTCAACACAGGTCTCAGTCTGCTAAAGTCAGGGTGTCGGCAGGGCTCCCTGCCTTTCCGGAGGCTGCAGAGGGAATCCATTTCCTGGCCTCTTTCAGCTCCTAGAGGTCACACACACAGCCGCTTTCCGCCTGGAAAGCCGGCGACAGTGGGTCGAGTCTTCCTCGCGCTGCCACCCCTCTGATTCTCCTCAGGTGGGGGAGTTTCTGGGCTTCTCAGGACACTGGCTACTCGACTGAGTTGACCCGGATGACCTAGGGAGTCTCTCCTCTCAGGGCCCTTAACGTTAACCACGTCTGTAAAGTCCTTTCTGCCACGTAAGGTGACATCCTCCCAGGTTCCGGGAGCAGGATATGGACGTCTTGGTGGGGGGGCTGCCAGGCGGGGCGCTCCAGCCCAGAGCCCCGTTTCCGTTTCAGAATCTACATGGCAGAAGAAAGAGTTCCCCACTCGTCTGTTTATCCAACAAGAAATATTCCTGGAGCTCGTCACGTTCTCACTGACATATTGTTTCCGGTGGCAGAGTGGGCCAGGCTAGATCTCTGTTTTGTAGGGTCACAGGTGGGGACCCTGGAAAAGTTCCCCTGAATTCAAAAGCAGGCCTGACGTCGGAAGTTGGGTCTCTAACCACAGTGGATCAGCGTGCCCGACGGGGACGTGGAGCACCTGTGATAATGGCGGGTCTCGTTTATTGAGCACAGGCTTCGTTGGAGTGATTTATTTAATTCACGTGATCATTATAACAATCCTGTAACAGAGGCACTGTTATTATCCCCATTTCACAGACGATGGCACTAAGGCACAGAGAGGTTCAATAAATTGCCGAGTATCACATAAGGGATGGAGCTAGGATTCAGAATCCCGGGCCATCTGGCTCTTCACCCTGCTCCCTAAGCACCACATGTCCCTGCCTCTCACGGGGCCAGTTAGAGAGTGGCCGGAGGGGCCATGAGGGGACCAGGTGGTGCCAGGGAGCAGAGCCTGTCTCCGTGCAGGTGTGCCTGTCGGTTGTTATTTGGACCTTGTGGTTTCTGACAGAGGAACACAGGGCAGACCCCACTGCGCGTCAGGCACGGCCGCCTCCTGCCGTGGGGAGACGTGAAGGCGCCCTCCGTGCTCGGGGATGCACAGCCCGCAGCCCACGGGCCTTCCCTGCAGCGGCTGGTGAGGGACGTTGCTCATTACAGGCCACACAGCCTGCTGAGCCATCTGCTGGGCTTCCGGTTCTGGAGAAGTGCAAAGAGCAGAAAGTACAGAGAAAAGGGTCTGAGCCCCGAGTTCATGTGTCTGCTTCATCAGTTGTCAGATCTGGGGCAGGCCTCTCAAGCCATTGCACCTCCGTGAAGAGACAATACTCATTCTGTCCGTCTACACCTCCGGGGTGGGAGGAGGATCAAGTGATTATGGTGAAGTGCTCGGTACATGTTGGTTATTAACTGCCCATGTGCCTGAATGGCAGGGTGAGCAGAGGAAGCAAGCATGAGCACCCAGTGCTCTGACCGATGGCAGGGATTTACAGGCCGGCCCGTGAAAGCGTGTAATAAGTCAAGGCATAGAAAGGATATTTGGTTTTTGGCGTACAGATTCCGATGGCTCTGATAACAAGACGGTGAAGGGGACACCTCCTCCACGTGCCTCCACCCCCCTCATTTTAGTGGGTCTAGGTGGCCAGGCGATCACAGGAATTTCTTGTATGAAGGTGACGTTCTTTAGCGGGTTTGCTGTAAGTGTGAGAGCTGATAAGCGTGAGCGCACAAGTGACAGCTGTGAGTCCCAGGCTCCAGAGCGAGGTGCAAAACCTTCTCCTGGAGGGAGTGAGCCTCTGCAAATGCTTTCTTACATAACCAATCATACGCGGCTGTCAAGAGCAGGGAAGGCTCTGAGATTTTACCTTGCCTGTAAGCGAATAAGTTAGCCTACCAGTCTCATGCATGCTGGCAGAAGACACGAACCCCCCGGGTCAGACGTGAAGGGCTTTCTCCTCATGGCACCGCAGGTGGCTTGAGCCTCATGCTTGCCCCAGTTTCCCTTGTCCCCCATCTCCCATGGGGGCAAGGTAGAGCAGGCCCAGGTGCTTTACATCCAGTGGGTCTTTGTCACAAATGAGGAACACAGAGTTTAGTAAATCAGTCTTTACAAGGGCTGCTGGCCAAATGACCCAGCCTTTATTGTCCTGGTCAGAAAACACATCCATCCTCTGTCCTGGAGAAGGACACTATCTTTATCTTTCTAGGCTGTTTGCTTTATAAATATTCTTGAAAAGACAGCCTGGGACATAGGCTGTCATTGGACGTGCAATAAAGCCTCCCGGTAGAAACTAACGCGTAATTAGCTAAATTCCTAATAATGAGCCATAAAAGGTGTTTGTCTTTAAATATACAGAATTGTACCAGTGAGGTGATACCATGTGAATTCTGTTTGAGAAAAAAATCCATTTCTAATTCTCTTCACTTAGTGAGTTCTACTCAATATTTTAGGATGGTGATTCAGCCAGACATGTTGCTTAAATATGCAATTAGCATGGAGTTCAGAAATTCTAATGACTTGGTAATTAAATGATATTTTAATTAAAGTTTGTTTACGTGAAATGTTCAGAAGACATATGGTTTATTGTCTCTTTGATCAACTTTGGTTACAGAAGTAACAAAAGTAATAATTTTGTGCTTTGATGAAGGGCGATACCAATAGAAACGTACGTACGGATTTTTGCTTAGAACAACACACACGCTGTTCTTTGATTTCCACAATAAACTCTATAGGACAATTCTCAGTGGGGAACATTATTATTTGATGTACAATTTTCTCCATATTTGATTTTTCAATCAGTTCTCTATGTTAAATCTTGATGGGCACGGTTAAAAATTGTAGACCTATCCGTGCCTATTCGGAATGTAGTCAGTGACCAATTGAAGCCAAATGACTTGGATAAGCGATAAAAACTTTGATGGCTTTTTACGTGTAGACTGTCATGGGGACCCACGCGGCGCTGCACGTTGGGAAGTTCAAGCAACCATGGTCTGCCTGGGTGTCGGTGTGATGCCGTGACCATGGCTTGATGCAGCTGGCCTTGACTGAGCTCCAGCTCTGCTAATTCCTAATTTCGTAGTTTACCTAAAATACCTGAGCCTCAATTTCCTTCCTCACCTAAAAAATTGTAAATAATGCCTGTTGCACCTTAGGATCGTCGTGTAGCCTAAGTGAAATGTTACTCAAAGCTGATATATTCCTTCAGTAACAATGTAAAGGAAGTCAGTTAAGGACTATGATGGTTTGTTTGGTTTTTTTTTTGTTTTTTACTTTCAACTTGGGTGAAGCTTTAAATTCTTAGTTAAATTCCTTTTCTCAAGTACTCACTTATCATCTATTATTTTTCTAGTTATCTGGGTGCATTGGGGAATTGAAGTCATCCTTTAAAAATCACCCCACGGATATCAAAAGCTCACGAATTGCTAGACGCTAATAGGGAAGTCAAGAACTTGCTGCCACTTATTATTGCGAGCATGTGCGGAGCCACCTGGGGAAGCGAGGCTTGGCCCAAATTCCCAGAATGAGGTGCTTCGCAGATTTCGGAAGATGTCACTCACTCTAAAATTAATTCAATTATTTACCAGCCGCACACATACTAATCAGGGTCGAAAGTATGAAAGGCCACAGGGAAGGCTGGACGGTTACCTTTCTATTACCAGTGCTGACGTTAAGAAATTACGACGGCTCACGTGTGTGTGCGATGCCCTCAGTTTTAGGGAAAAGCAGGAACTGAATATTTAAAAAACTAATTACAATTAATTAAGATGACTAAAAGAGCTATGGCGGTTTGGGATTCTATTTTTATCAGTTTAATCAATCTCTCCAGTGGAAAGTAGGAAAGGGATTTTAGATTTGACAAACAACTTAAAAGCTCTGCAGTGGGCATGGAATGAAAAAGCACAGTGAGCAGAAGAATGTTAAGTGACGTTCTGTACTTTGGAAAATAAACAGGTACGACATTCTATGGAGGCGGCCATGGCCGAAGAGTATGGAGAAAGGTAGAGGGGAGCCGATGTGTTTTGGCAAATGGAGTGATGGAAAATAAATGGCAAGGTGTCTGCCTTCTGATGACCTATAAATCTCTATTTGCTGCTACCATGCAGAAAACCGCACTATATAATAAGGTTGGCTTTTACACTAAGTGTGTGTGTGAATAGCTACGTGTCTTCAGACTGTATACAAAAGCTTAAAGGCTTTACTTCGTACGGATTGGGTTAAACATGGCCAAGAATGACCACATGCGAAACTTTTAAAGTAGTAGCTCTTCTAAAGGGAGAAAACGAACAATTCGGCAAATATGTCAGAGCTAGTCTAAACTGATTGTCAATGGCGGAAATTGGCAAATGCTGACACCTTCTGTTTAGTTCAGCTCATGGAATCGGCACCCACCACGGGGCAGGCTGCTGTGCCGGTCATTAGCCTGTCTTCTCAGCTCGGATCCAGCCAGCGTAGACAGCGGAGAGCACAGCACTCTGTACCCACCTCAGGCCTTGGTATCCCATGTAAGAGACGCGGCCTCAGACCCTAACCCTTGCCCTGGAGAACGCGATACTGCGGTCGGGAAACTCAACACGTTGGCGAAACAGGACCCACACATACATTTAAATCGGTTGCTTATGACAGTTTTTCTTTATAAATAAAAAAACAGTTTGACTTCATTTTTACAGGTGATTTTTTTTTCCTATGTAGTTGTACATTTTTTACCTTAAAAGACGGTGAAATTAGCGTTCCTCTTCATTTTCTACTTGTAATTTTTCTTGCCTTGCACTGTATATGATCATGAACCACAAATATCCCACAAACACAGGAAGTAGACTATCAACTCCAGCGGCGGAAGTTCAAACTCTGGGCTCTATTAGACAGGAAAATGGATATTCCAATAAATAGAGTTGTTGAGGCTACAGCATGTTATCCGCACGAAGCTGCAGGGTCAGTATTTTTTAGATAGTATCCTGAATGTGTAGTTAATTAAGTAGAGGCATCCAATCCCAGTGGAATTTTGGGGGAATGAGGTCTTTGCTTTCTTCTTCTTGAACGTCGGGGCAAATTGGCCTTTGATTCCGCTGTAGCTATCTCTTGGGTGCTTCTGCCCCTAGTCCTGCTTCTATTATTTTGAAAATCCTCTTTGTTGAAATGACCTGGGTGTCAGTGACACCCGTAGGCTAAACTTAATTGCTTTTCTAAAAATACTGTCTTTCCCCACCCTGCCCCCAGTAGCTCCTCCAATTCACAATTCATTAAAGCATCGAATGTTGGAAACTTTTGTTTAAACTCTTCCTATTCTTCACCTTACTGATTATTTACCGCAAATGGCAAATAGCATTTCTCTCAGCTTCCAGCTTCTAGCTTTCTTTCCTGATACTGATTAAATTTTGAGATATTTAAAGCCAACGAAACTATAGAGACAGATAAGAGTCTTTGTGCGTGTGTGTGTGTGTGTGTGCATGCGTGCACAAGCGTATTTGTGTGTAGGAGAGTTGTTATCACTTTTTAAAGGATGGTTGATAGGATAGGGGTAGGATCTTTTGAAAGTAAAGGCTCAATTGTATAGCGATCATTAGCATATGTAAGTTTTGTCAAGTTATTAAACATGTTTTGTTTACTCATCTGTAGAACTAAGATCTGAACAGTCTGTAATGCTCCCATTGTGCATTGAAAGCCGGAAGGCATTTAAAATAGTGCCTAGTACGTGGTGAGCGCTCAATAATAAATGGCGTCCTTGTGGCCATTACCATTCTGGTCATTTTTAGCTTGATTATTTGTATTTTAAGGTTTCGTCAAATCAAAAGTTTCTTTTTAACTTGACATACCTGAAGAGGCATATGAGATTTCTTTGAAAAATTTTTCCCTTACTGAGAATATCTCCAGTTTCCACTGACTTGATTTAAACCATGCAGTTGGGCACGGGGTCTCAAGGGCCTCTGGAGTGGGTGGGGGTATGTGCCTCATTCTTCTGTATTACTTGGTTGACCTTTCCGGAATCAGGATTTCTGAGGTCCTTAAGCCAGATAGGGAGACCTAAAGACCTGACTGAGATTTGAGTCTGGTGCTGCTGAGATCAGGCGTCAAGTATGAGAGGTTTCCT
Source organism: Pteropus medius (assembly GCF_902729225.1). Lineage (NCBI taxonomy): Eukaryota > Metazoa > Chordata > Mammalia > Chiroptera > Pteropodidae > Pteropus > Pteropus medius. The sequence continues at coordinate 8,582,515 of NW_024347788.1, read as the reverse complement.
GATTAGACAGCCGACCAAGTCCATATTCTTTAAATATTTCTTCAACGCTCAATAGATGAATGGGGAAAATGATGTTCAGTAATCAGATACAATGTACTATCAGATTTACTCATTTATTTACTTTCCGTGGCCAAGGCAAGATCAGTCAGTGTTCTGGGGATAAAATAGTGAAAGTTTTTCTGTTTTTGTTTGTTTCTGATTTTCCTGTGGATTTCGTGTGTGTGCGTCTCTGTGTGTGTTTTCTATAACAAGTAATTGGGAGGCATATTAAAAGATGTACGTCTTAGATAATAAATCATCTTGCTTCAGTCAAAGAGCACAAGCCACGCTTATTTGATTTTAGAATTTTGGTGGGCAGTAACTGCGGGTTACTGCAACAAGATAGACTAGTGATTTGGGGCAGATTTTCTTTGCGTGGGTGGGTGAATGCGTGGGGAATGGAACAAGCTTTTTCCTACTTGACAGTGCTGTTTTTATATTCTGCTAGTTATATAAAAGATTGCCTGATGAAATTTGAATTGATCGGCATAGATTACTTGAGAAACATTTTCACACTCGAAAGAACTTGGCCCCTAACGAATCGGCCTCTTGCTCTGGGGCTGATTTGCCTCTGGCTGTACCACTTTGTGGGAGTTATTTTAACCTCTCTGAGCTTTGGTACCATCATCCCTAGAGACTCCGCAAGACAGAAGAAGGGAGGAAAAGGGTCATACTAGCCAAGTCTCTCCTCTTCGGCAGTTAGATGCAAGACTTCCTAGAAATACTCCTTGCCTGCTTGCTTCTCATTGGCCAGACTGAATCACATGACCGCTGCTTGCTGAAGTGGGGACTGGAGAACAAGTATTGCACTTTTCTATTTCTTTTCTGGTCTATTTTCTTCTCTTTTAAGCAAAAAAGGGGCTTGACTATCGATATTAGGCCATTTAACCTACAGAGACATCAGACTGCTTCTAGGGATTTTTCTGTATTAGAAGTACTATTATATTAAGCATCTAGCAGAACCTGGTAAACAGAAAAAACGTTCAAAAATTGTGTATTTCCTCATGTCTAATACTCTCTCGATTGCTAGATGCAGTAATAGTGTTTTAGAATTTTAAAAAGACCATACACTTAATGTAAATATTATTTCAAGATTTATCTCATTTTCAAAAACATTAAAATGTGAAAAAAGCACATATCCTGAAATTAAGGAGCTATAGGAATAGATATGATTATGATGAACTGAAAATTTATTTGTTTTTTCTGATAACTATGACATTTTAAAGTAGGGAATAACATATTGCATAGTTTTAACTGTTCAAGAGATAAAAACAGATGCTCTTTTAGAGAGTATATACTCTGAATGTAATAATGTTGGGAGACTGTTCAAAGATGAATTTTGCAAGACTGCCAAAATATGCATTTATTATATAATAGTACCAAGAATAACAATAAAGATTTTCATTTATACAAACCAGCATTGAAAAGCTTCTAAATAATCTCTTACAACTGTGAAGGGCCTTTTTAAAAACATGAAAACAAAAGCCATGTTGGGTCAGACTCCTGACCTACCATTGGATGCTCCACGGGAGGGTACCGTCGGCCTCAAAGCCGAAAAGCTCGCTCCGAACTCACACTGTCCCAATCAGCGGTGTTTATTTTCCATTCAATTCGATTAATACATATAAACCACACCGGCTCTGGTGATCTAAGACCAGTGTCAGCGTGTCTTTAGTGTATCTTTATTCTCTTCAGAAAATATTGGGTTCTTAACAACTTGATATCATAATAGCCAGTTTGTTCTCATTAATTAATTTACGCTAATTTCTCAGGTTTTTTTTTTTTGTCCAAGAGTTTGTATGTGTCCCATTTTTTTGTGGTTAATGTGTTAATGTGCATGCCAGCTCTGGGCTGTTTGTAGTTCCTAAAGATGTGTTAAAACTCCTAGAACAAAGGAAAACTAAAACTTAAAATCCAAATTTGTAGAGAGTTGTATTCTGAGCCGGAGGCCTCAATGAATCAGTTACATATTGCCGACCATGGGCAGTGGTCTTCAAATCCAACATTCAGCTATATTACATGTGAAATACAGAGCATCCTATATTTATTAGTTGTTATATCACGGCCCAGATTTACGTGAGCCTGCACACATGTAGTCACATATACACGCTCGCATTAATGCATATAAACACACAATATGTACATGCAGACACACACATAAACACATTTTCATATCTATAAAGTATATAAAATATTTTTTCATCTCAAAATATATTTTAACAGATTGTGAAACATTCTTAGAGAATAAAACACGTGACCATAAACAAATAAATAAAGGCCTCGCTGAGCTGCGCTGCTGGGAAGAACACGGGTCGAGCAAAGCAGCCCTTTGGTTCCGTTATTACTGGCTAGTGCTGCACAGATTCCAGCGCTCCGGTGTAGTTGGCAAAGACGTTTCTTAGGTCAGAAAGAAGTTCCCTAAATTACAGTCTTTGCTGAAGTACAGGGCACTTAAAGAAACTTTCTCTGAATTATGGGGTCAAATATTGCAGTTTTCTGCAAAGAACCTTAGACACTTAACGGTGAGAGTCTGACTTAATTCTGTCTCCCTGCGTGGGGTCCCGGTGAGGACACAATGCACCACGTTGGCTGAGATGCTGTTTCCAATAAATATGGAAATTATAGCTCCCGGGGCTGTGGCCTGCTGGGAAATCTCTTGGGAAATAACTTGAAACTATGTGATAGCTTTGAAATTAGTCCCACTCCCCCTCCCTGAGATAACCAACCGATATTTACAAGATGTACCGTTGTTTTGTGTCCATCTCGGAAGATGGGTCAGTGGAGTCCTGCCCTGTAGAATGAAGTGACAGTGATAAAAAATCTCCTCTCTCAGCCTTTGCGAGTTAAGCACGGCGGCTGCGCTTCCCTAAGTCAGGGCTCAACTCCCTCCGGCCCTTCCCCGGCTCCCTCTGATTATGGCTGGTGTTTTTCCCTTTGCCTGTAGAGGATGGTTTTGTAATGATGGATTTCAAAACAGACCTGGGCTCTGGGCCCTGTGACGTCCTGGCAGGATCGAGGTGAGACGTGCCTGCCGGTTCCGGCGTTACTCGTGGAGGGGCCGCTCGGGACATGCTCCGCCCTGAGTGTTAGTAAGATTGGGGTGAAGCAGGAGATTTTGAAAGAGTGTTTTGAAACCTCTGCAGGCGAAGCAGGGACACTCAGGGAGCATCCGCTAGTGCCGTTCTTAACCAGATCTCACATGCTCTGGGGTTGCTGCAGCGTAGGGTATCAGACCGCAGGATGGGCCTCGGGTCGTGGCCTCGAGTCCCTGGGCCGTGGAGCCTCAGGGGACAAAGTCTGTGGACCTGCCGTTGACTTTTCCCCTCCTTTAGGGACCAGTCTTTCTAAGTATCCTTTCTTTCTTTTCTTTTTCCTTTTTTTTTTAATAAACAACTATTTATTTATGTATTTGTTTGTTTGTTTCCTAAGTATCCTTTCTTAATTTTCTGTCACGTCTGTGGTAGACTGTCTCTTCTCTTTAAATCATTTAACCCTGCTCTGTTCATCTCTAACCAAAGGGAAAGCAGCTTTGTAAAGATTTAGTAGAGTACTAAAAACGAACACTATTGTATGCACCATTGCAAACTCCTGGGACCTCGGAACCCGCTGCATCGGAGGCATGAGTGTCGTGGGGCTGAACTTCCCCGGGAAGTGAGGGGCCGGGGGGCCCAGTCTCCAGGCTCCCCAGGTGGCACCACCGGAGCTGAGACCCACGCGGCGTGTGGCTCTGTTCCGTTCGTCTCGGAGCAAGGGAAGTCCATCCATTCTTAACAGCCACGTCAACCCTCCTGACTCCCCGTCCTCCATACCGGAACCCGAGGCTGGAAGAGTCGGGGCTTGGTCTGGGCCTCCTGCTGAGCCGAGGCGGGACTCAGGAGGCCAGGCTTGCGCTCGTGGTCCTGTTTCCCCCGCCGCATACCATGGATGGCAGAACGTCCCAGGGCCCGGTCTATTGGCCTCGCTGGGTGTATCGCCTAAGCTTTAGGTCTCTTCCTCGTGATCTGTGATCGCGCGCTTGTCTTTCCTCAGTGGCTGGTCCCCCTCCTTCCCTTGGCTCCTTTCGCTCTCACTTGCTAGTTGGGCCTCGGCCACCCGGGGTGTCGCTGTGCTTGTTACCGTGCCTCCGTTCCCAAGGGCTGTGGTGAAGGGAGCTGGGATGTTCCGAACGTCCATTTTGGAGGGTGATGATCCCCTCTGGAGTCAGCTGGAATAAGTAGGCACGTCACAGTAAGGAGGAAGAAGTAGGGCTGTCACGATATAGGATAATCGATGCTAAGAAAATGTTAGGAGCCTCGTAACGAAAATGCACGGGCTTGAGGAGTTTCCAGAGGTGGCCCTAGAGGCATCGGGACGATTGCGGTGAGACCACCGAGGCCCTGGGAAGTTAAGTGATGATGCCCCAAGTTCAACGGCAGGTTACACTGGAGCCCAGCTCGGTGCCAGGTGGCCCGCCCGCCTTTCCAGAGTCATCATCCCGCGATTCCATGAAGTAATTGTTAACCACAGACTGCCAATGCAGAATTTCCCCTTCGAAAAGACTCTATCTTTTGAAATCAGATAGGATGTTATGCTACTACTCATGATAGCGGAGAGACCCGCTAATAGTGTTTGCCGCGTGTCACTAGGACTTACGTGACCCTGGGCATGATACCCAGTGCTCACGACCCGTTGTCAGCGTCGCCCATTTGATGTTAATCCTTCTTGATGTCTCTTAGTAACAGCAAGAGACATCACGTGCCCGGCTTCCCAAATCTGGGGCAGCTCGAACGTGGTCCAGGTCAAACTCACGTCTCCTTCAGTCATTTCGTCTCCATGCCACGAACGAGGCCCTGCGTTCCCAACTCCACTGGCCGAATGTGAGGCCGTGCCTGGGCCGCGCCACCCCAGAGGTCCAGCCAGAGGCAGTGCCCTGGTGCCTTCCCGCCGACGCATAAGTGTCCATTTATCCATTCGGGAGAGCGCCCAAGAGCCTGGCCTGCGTCCTGCATATCATCTTGGGTGCTGGGGCTCTCTGGTTTTCTTTTATCCGGAGTCAAGGTCAGAGTGATCATTATTCTTTGTCCCCTCTAACACACACATACGCACGCACGCGCGCTGACACCCACACACACCCACACACACGCTCCAAATGCAAGTTTGGTGCAACGCGTGGCCCCTCCTTTGCTGTCTTATCTCGTTATGAGTAGCTGACAAGACCCAGCCAAATCCTGATATGCATCCTGTTTTACCGATATCGGATCGTTTTAAGCAGTTTCTCACTTCTCACATGTGGAAATGACAGGAAGTATATGAACTGAACATGTATTTCTATATTTAAAGAGTGGAAGATATCCTTTTGGCACACTTATCTCTGTCGACAGACCAAAAAAAAAAAAATCACATATTTACTCTTTTCATATTATGTTTTTGTCCTAAGTTTCTCTATAGGAGACATCACTGGAAGCCAGGTTGTTAATTCAATTGCGACTTTGTTTTTCTATAATGGGCATTTGTTCCAACCAAGAAATGCTCATCAGTGGAAATGATAACTGTGATGAATGGCCTCAGCCTTCGTGCCGCCCTACCATTTCTGGTGGCACTCAATCCCCGAGTTAAGTCCGAGAGCAGTGAAGCCAAACGTCTTTTCTGGGGGCATTCCCATTTCCCGTTGATAATTTGCAGTTTTCCTCCTGCACTTTTTCGTGGGGGCCTCGCCTGTTCCATCGCCTCCCGGGTCCTAAGCCCCCGTTTCTGCCCCGCCGCACGCCTTTGTTCCGACTCAGACGTCAGCCCGTCTCCTTGACGCTTTCCTTCGTTCCTTTCTCTTTCTTTGCTCCTGGTCTTCGGAGCAGCTGCCATAGAAACGTCCCCCGTTCTCTGCACACGGTCACAATAAATGGGTGTTTGGGCCTCGGGAGAACCGCCGCCCTGGAGCGTCACCATTCGCTCGGTTAGTAAGTGGCAGACGTACCCACTGTGGCATAGGAAAGTGTCCTGTGGGTTGTGTTTGCCCACACACACCTTTTCTGTTAATGGCCTCGTTGGTCCATTCGTATGGTAATGTTATGCTTTGGACTTTTATTTACAAAAGAGCATGTTAATGGCGTCATGTGACTCATCTGCCCCAGATGCAGCCTCTTCCAACTTTCCACTTAAATACCAAGGGTGGCACGGAAAAAGAAAAAGCAAAACAATAATAACATTGGTGGAAAACAACACTTGATAGCCTTTTGCAGGATTCCTGGAGGAATTTCTACTGATCGCAAGGCTGATGGAGCCGAATCGACAGCAGAAATCATCGGCCCACATTTGGTTTCTGTGCCCGTCCGAAGGCCCGAGCAGCTGTCTCCTATGGGTTATATGCTTTTTCCCGTAGCGGATCTCCTCCTCGATACCAGATTCTTCTAAATCTCCGTAGACTGCAGCTCCCAGAAATGCACCGCCCTTGCGTAGTGGCGGGTGGCGGAGGGGCAGGACCGAACCCGCCCCAGGGGGTGACCCCTCCACGCCCACCCCACCACAGCGCACTCCGACTGTGTGACTACAGGCAGGAAGAGCTCGTGCGCCACGAAGGGGCCTGGATTATGGCCTTTCTTGCACTCTTCATCCGATGGGGTCGCGGTTGAGAAATAAATATGCAATGGCGGGGAGAAAAAAAATCTTCCCCAGTCACTTGAGGGGCTCCGGGATGAATGCCAGCCAACCACCAAAGCGTCCAGACCACCTTGCAAGGTAGGGTAGAACGGAGGCGGGGCTTCAGACACCACCCCTCACGGGGCGTTGGCGGCCGGGACGCACAGGTATCTGTCCATGAACTCCGAGTATGCGCAGCTTTCCCCTAGTTCTAGAGCGAATAAACACAAAGACACCCAAAGCGGTAGTCCAGGTAGAGGTAGAGTTAAGAGTGGGTAGGTATTGCTTTAAAATTTTTTATTTGAAACATACAAGTTGTACATGAACACAAGCTTGCAGTGGATCAGTAAAATAATATAGAAATACTGAGAGGATTGATAAGAATTATAATCTTTCTTTTTACTCTCTAATCTCACTCACCTTCCCAGAAGTAAACGCAATGACCCTTTTAGTGTTCGTCCTTCTAAATTTTTATGCGTCCACACACTCCCGACCTATCTACACACGCGTGCACAAAAACAGATATTTTAAAATATAAATGGCATTACGTTGGCCATATTGTTCTGAAACTCGTCTTTTTATGTAATATGTCTTAGAGATTTGTCCCATATTGCGTACAGATCTGCTTTATTCTTTTTAATAGCTGTGTAACATTGCATTGTACGGATACCCCATAGTGTATCGTTAGCCCACAGGTGGGCTTCCATGTGGATTCCAGTATAGGATTATTGCAAACAATGGTACAGTGAGCTGTACATGCGTAAGAGTGTCTACAGGACACATCCCTAGGAGGGAATTGATTGTTAGATCAAATGGTACTCACATTTTGCATTTTGATAGATACTGACAAAATCCGTCTAACATAGCTACCGATTTCCTTTCTCATCGACGGTCTAGGAAAATGCCCAATTCTCCATATTTATACCATCAGATTATCAAACTTCAAAATTTTTATTTACTTGTGAAATGATAGATAACCTGCAGCGCAATCATTAGTAGTGAAATTGAATACCCTTTTATGTGTCTTACTGTTACAAACATCTTTAATAATCTTTAGTAATATAAGTTAAATCTTACCTTTAAAAATCTAAGATGATTTTTATTTCAAAACTCAAATTATTGATTCTAAAATTCATTTAGAAAAATAAATGGGTGAGCTAGTTAAAATTTTGAGGAAAAGAAAAAGTAAAAGGTAGTTAAAGAACACTTACTTGCCTTAAAAGATACTAAATATCTGATACATCTCCAGTAAATGATCTGTGAATCAACAGATAACAAAATGATGCAATCTGAAGGGCTATAAAAGATCTAGTCTATGAAATGGTTTGGAATATGATAAAATGGCATCAAAATCAATGAAGGCTCAAATAACTTCTAAAAAATGATATTTTATTGTTTAAAATCATAATAAAACTAAATCAAAATAATAAAATAGCAAAATTATAATAAAACTGGAAGAAAATATAGCACATATATGTATATGTTTTTGATTCAGGACTTGGGAAGTTGTATTAATTATAAAATAAAGAAACATGCTAAAAATACATATTTTAATAAACATGTACTAAATAATACATAATAAACATATGTACTAAATTTAAACAGAATGGTAAAAAAATGCACCATATACAAAATTAAATGGCACTGAAAACTGACAAAAATATTTGCCACAAATATGACAGACATGGCGTTAATATCATCAATACTTAAAGGAATTTCTAAAATCCATGAGAGGACAAAAACCACTTGACACCTCAATAAAAAAATGAACAAAGAGCATGAACAAAAAAATGTAAATCCTCTCCTGCTAAGGCTGCTCCAAGAAGAGCGAACGGCCAATGGAAATTCGGTATTTCAAAGTAACTTGACAGATGAGTTGTTCTTTTGTGTAAAGATACTGTTGTCTGTCTTGACAGTAATGGGAAACATTCTTATTTTAAAGAATATAATATTAGAGGGTAGTATATGACCAGCCGGATTTTTATAATTAAGTAACTTACAAGATCTATGAAGGAAAAGAAAACAGATTCAAAAGTGCCTTTTGACAGCAAAGTATAATCAGAGATAGATACAGCAGTATGATCACACGGTGTGATGAAACTATGCCGTTTCCAAGTTTTAGCCAAATAAAGAAAAAAAATAAGAAAACGTTACTTACTTATAGATATTGTGTTCCTGATTTTGTTTTAAAGATGCTATTTTGTTATAGCATGGGAATTTTTTATTTGTCCTGAAATAAATGAGTAGGTAGGGCTTCCTCCAAAAAAAAAAAAAAAAGTTTCACACCTTTCTGCTGACTCACATTTTCATCTTGGTCCTTACACCTCCAGTGGTGAAAAGAGGCAGGGTACAACCCGGAGAAAAACACACGCACGCGCCTCGGTGTCTGGTGTCCCTGGTTCCCAGCAGCTCTTCTAAGGAGCAGAGGAGGCGCATATATCTCTGTGCTAGCTAGAGGAGCCTCAGCTCGCATGGCAGCCCTGACACACAGAGCGTATGGACTCTTAAGAGGACCCCAACAGCACGTTGCCGGAAGAATGCTGAATTTGCAATCTCTCTTCAGAGCTGTGGCCAGAGTGAACTTGGCTCTGACCCACAGCAGTATTTCCTGCTCTAGGAGGGAGCCTCGTGCTGCCGGTAGCTGCAATTCAGTAATCCAGTTCCTAACAGTATACCCTAAGAAAAAATAAATCAAAGATTTACGTAAAAGGATACGCATTGCAGCATTATTAAAAATGGCAAAAAAGTGTAGAAACTTATCCTCAGTTGGAAGAAAGTTTAAGTAAATGATGGCACCTTCATAAGGTAGACTTATTATAGCCATTAAAGACTCGTGTCTTTAAAGACCGTTTAACCAGATGGGAAAGCACATTATTAGGTTAAGTTAATAAAGCAGGGTTAAAAATGGCATTTATGGTGTGAGCCCATTTTATAAAAAGAAGAAAAAAAAAATAAAGCACATAGGAAGAAACTAGAGTGGATTATTCCAAAGAAAATTTAACAGTAGTTTATACCTAGATGGTATTATGTAGATTTATATTTTTATGCCTTTCTTTTCACCCAAAATATTTGACTGTGAGCAAATATTTTGTAAGAAGTTTGTGTAAACACACACACACACACACACACATACATATACACACATCCTCATACACTACACCGAGGTCCACAAGGAGTTAATTCTTTTACTTCATGTGTATGTCTTTCTTTGTAGACAAAAGCAAGAGCTTTAGCTTTTGAATTAAAAACAAACAAACAAACAAACAAACAAACAAAAAAAACCCGAAAAAAAACAAGAAACACCCATTTTGGGGGCTATACATTAATGACCATAAGCTTTATCTGCAGAAGGTGTTTTAATTGTATTCCTGTTTCAAAAGAGAGGGCTTCCACATACTATTGCTCTCTTGTTCTTCTGGAATATTCCGGTTCACACTAGTGTTAAAAGTAGCATTTAAGGACTATGAGGCAAACATGTCTGGGAAATAAAGATGTTAGTATACTCAAACGTCAGAGCCAAACAAGTGAAAATGGGTACTCATCTAACAAAATTACTGTTGCTCCTCCTTAATTTTCTCCCATGTCGGTAATGTCTGCCTCTGAAAAGAAGCTATTTACAAACGGTGTCCACTAGAGGTTCCTCTGAAAGATGGGTGTTCCCGTGCACATACTCTCCCCAATGCTGATGAAAACAGACAAATACAAAGCCTACATGGGGGCAGGAGGGAACGAAGAGACGAGGGAATGCCACAAACGTCAAGGAAGTTTTGTCTGATGTAAAATAAAAGAAGACCCGTGAATTGGAATAAAATGCCCCTTTTCAAGACTCTGGATCGTGTTTGTTTCCGTAAGTGGAAGGAGGTTTAAAAAAGCACCGCTAATGGCTTTCAAATTCGATAAACATGGACTGGGCGAGAGGCAGGAGAAATTACTTCTGAATGGCAGTCATTACTTCTTTTCTCCCCTACAAGAAAGAATTTCCTATAAGAAATCTTAAGCCGACTCTAAAGTGGCAGGCATGGAACCCCCAGAACGTGAGAAAACTGGATGTGAGGGCAAAAATAGATGACAAGGAGCGACTTCTGCAGGGAAAACCAATAGTGTAAAGCAAGATCAATTCTCTGGAAGTGTACATTCGCCAATGTCTATGGAAGGCGATTAAGTAATAGCTAATAATAATCTAATTAAAAACACTTTCCCTTCTGGATAATTGAAGTAGATGCGCTTTTTCCTATTCCTTTCACTAGATACAACTAAAAACCCTGGGCATTGTATATATAACAAATACAAGATTCTGAAAGATGAAGACGAGAAGGAGGCAGATCGGTTAGGGACATCGGGACTAGAGGGGTAACCTGGTGTGTCCCCTACATTTTATACGTGTCCCCTGTATTTTCTTTTTGTTTTATATATATCCAAGACTCAACACTGAAGAAGCCAGCAACCTGGAAATGCCAGTGGCTACAGAGAAAAAAAGTTCCAATGAAGTCTACTCTTTTTATCCAGAAAAGTAGGCAAGAGGTAGCTGAGCAAGGTAAACAGATTCAGAGAATAAGCTCTCCACTCCACCAAACACCATAGAAAAACCTGGCCTTCACCTCCCCGTGCCAGGAAAGTCTGCGTGGGGTGCCTAGACTTTCACCCTGCAGAGACTATGGCAGTACTCCCGCTGAGGCGGTGTCGAAACCGGGCAGGGAGCCAGGACTTTTGTTCCCACTGGCCCGGAATGCATCGCCCCTCTCCCCTTCCTCGCTGCAATACCAACAGAGAGCACTTGGGGCACCTGGACTTCCGCCTCTGTCTGGCAAACATTAAGCACCCCCTCCTCCTTCCTGCTGGGATTGTGACGGAAGAGACCTCGTGGAGACTTGGGACTTTCACTGTTGCCCATTGGTAACGATGCCACTGTTAGCTCAGTGTCTTAGGTGACCGCTTGGGGAGCCAGAATCCCCAGCCCGCCCAGCAGTAATGAGAAACTCTCACTTGGATGTCAGTGGAGACCAAGTGAGGAAGCTGGACTTCTATCTACAGTTGACAACAACGTCAGATCAGTGTCAGAGGAAGCCAATTAAAAAGCACGGTTTAAATAAGTTCCGGAGTCTCAGAGCATAATACAAAAACGTCCAGGTTTCAGCTGAAAATCATTCTTCATACCAAGAACCAAGAAGATCTTTAATTATATGAAAACAGATACATGCCAACACTGAGATGATTATCAGAATTTTCGTAAAAGGATTTTAAAGCAGTCGTGATACAAATGCTTCACCAAGTAACTACGAACACTCTTGAAAGAAATGGAAACTGGACACAGCCAAGAAATAGAAAGTCTCAGCAAGGAAATATAAATTAGTAAGAAAATCTACATGGAAATATTAGAACTGAAAGTATAAAATACACATATGAAATCAAAAGATCTCTGGATGATATCAGCAGCAGAATGGAGGCGACAGAGGAAAGAATCAGTAAGCTGGAAGACGGAATGATAGACACGGAATCCAAATAGCAGAGAGAAAATAGAACGAAAACAACAACAAAGATAACAAAAACGACCAAAAAAAAAAAAAAATCGAAGAGAGCCTCAGGGACTTGTGGGTTTATAACAGAAGATTTAATGTACGTAGCATCAGAGTACCAAACGGGAGAAAAGGCAGTGCTGAAAAAGATCTTGACATTATAAGGAAAATACATCCATGCACATGTACATATGGCTGAAAACTTCTTAAATTGAACAAGAAGCATACACTCGCAGAGTCAAGCAGCTGAGAAAGTCCCAAACAGAATAAATACGATGAAAGCCACACCAAGACATATTATAATCAAGCTTCTGAAAGTGATTTTCAAGGAAACTTCTTGAAAGCAGCAAGAAAAAAAAAATAACACCTTACCTACAGGAGAAGAAACAATTAGAAGGACAGCAGATTTCTCATAGAAAACAAAGAAAGCCAGGCGGAAATGGTACAGTATTTTTAAAGGGCAGAAGGAAAGGAACCGTCAACCCATAATCCTAAACATAATGGAAATATCCGTCAGGAATGTGGAGGACATCAAGGTATCCTCCGAAGAAGGAAAAACTAAGAGAATTAGACACTAAGCACATCTGCCCTACGAAAGTGATTTGAAGAAGTTCTCTGAACAGATAGGAAACAATAAAAAAGGGGACTTTGGGAAATCGGGAAGGAGGAATGAGCGTGGTAAGCGAAAATATGGGCAAATACATTAGACTTTCATGTCTCTTGAGTTTTCTAAGTTATATTGGTTAAAGTATACATTATAACACTGTCTAAGGTAGCTAATAAATGAATTTAAAGGAAATATTTAGTACAATTATATTTTAAGTAAGGAAGGTAAAGCATGAAATAAGCGGATCAGTTTTCTGTATTTCATCTGATCTGGTAAAATGATGCCACCAGTAGACTGTGATCCATTATGCATGTACCCAGAGCGGCCACTAAAAATTACTCAGAGGTACAATGCAGTCATTACAAAGAATGAGGTGACACGCATGTATTGATTCCTATGAAAACGCAGACTCTAGAACTGTGTGATGGTCTGCTAGTTTGAAGGCATGTTGACATGCTCTGCAGTGTATGCGCACATTTGTATATGCACAGAGTACTTTTGGGACGGGAGACCAGGGATTTCAAAGCCATGGTTGGGTTCGGGGACAGGAGCTGGGGGCCTGGGTGACAACCTTTCCGGCCAGCAGCCTGGCCCATCTGTGACCTCTTCTGGGAATTACTGCTGGGAGCTGACTGAGGCCAGCATCTCAGGTTCTTGGTGCCACAGTAAGGAGCCTCTCCGTGGTGTTTGTGACACTGCATGTTATGCTGTGAAGCTAACCGCTGTTGCCTGGGGGAGGGAGGTGGGCGGCACGGGGCTGGGGGGCGGCACAGAGCTGGGGGGCTCCGAAGAGGCTTCTTTCCAACAAGCACTGTTCCAGCAACGGCAGCGATCTGACTTCCTGTTATCAGGGTGAACTAGAGAAGGGTCAGGAGCCCTGTCATTTTTTTTGGTGTCTGCCTCCCTAGGAGAGCTGATCCTTGTTTTTTTAATCGTAGTAAAAAGCACGTGACATGATACTTACCTTCTTAGCAAGTCTGAGTGTTCAAGACATCATTGCTACCTGTCAACACACGTTATGCAGCAGAGCTATAGCACGTATACCCACCTTACGAACGGATACCCCCGTACCCACTGAAACGCCTTACTTCCCCTCCCCCGCAGCCCCCGCCAACCGCCATTCCCCTGTGTGTCTTTGAGTTTGACCACGTTAGTGTACCTCATATAAGCGGAATCTTGCGGTGTTTGTTCTTCTGTGATTGGCTTATTTCACTTAGCCTTACATCCTCGAGGTTCACCCATGTTGTAGCACTTGATGGGATTTCCTTTTTCATGGCTGAATAATATTCCGTTGTGTGTGTTTGTGTGTGTTTGTGTGTGTGCACACTACATCTTTTTTATTCATTCGTCCGTTGATGAACTTTTAGGTTGGTTCTGCATTTTGACTATGGTGAATAATGCTGCAGTGAACATGAGCGTGCAGATATTTCTTTGAGATCCTAAGTTCCGTTTTTTTGGCTAGATCTTCAGAAGCGGGATTACTTGGTCATATGGTAGTTCTATTTTTAATCTTTCGAGGAGCCTCCTTACTGTTTTCCTCAGCAGCCGCACCATTTATGTTCCCATCAGCAGGATACAAGGGTTCCAGTTTCTCCACACTTTGGCCAATACTCATTTTCTGTTTATTTTTTTTCCTTCTCATTTTAATAATGGCCATGCTAACAGCTGTGAGGTTACATACTTCATTGTGGTTTCGATTTATCTTTTCCGATGATTAGTAATGTCGAGTATCTTATATCTGTTGACCATTTGTATATCTTCTTTGGAGAAATGACTCTGAGTCCTTTACCCATTTTTTAATCAAACTATTTCTTGGTTTTTAAATTGACTCCTTATCAGATATGCGGGTTGCATATATTTTGTCACATTCAGTAGGTCGCCTTGTCACTCCGTTGGTTGTTCCATTAGCTGTGCGAAAGCCTTTCCGTGTGATGTAGATCTACTTGTCTATTTCTGCTTTTAGTACCTATGCTTCTTGTGACATATCCAAAGAAATCATTGCCCAGACCAATGTTATAAAGTTTCCCCCTCTGTTTTCTTCTATGACTTTTACAGTTTCAGGTTTTGTGGTTAAGTCTTTAACCCATTTTGAGTCGATTTTTTTAATGGTGTAAGATATGGGTCCAATTTAATTTTTTTGCACGCAGACCTCCAATTCTCCTAGCACCATTTGTTGAGGAGAAAGAACAGTCTTTCCCTACTGCATAGTCTTGGCCCCTTGTCAGACATCGTTTGAGTGTGTATGAATGGGTTTATTTCTGGGCTCTTTATTCTGCTCCATTGGTCCCTAAGTCTGTCTTTGTGCCAGTACCATACTGTTTTGATTATTGTGCTTCGTAATGTGTTTTGAAGTCAAGGACTGTGAGGCCTCCAACTCTATTTTTCTTTCTCAAGATTGTTTGGAGTCCTTTGGTATTACATATAAATTTTATAATTTTTTCCTCTTTCTATAAAAACTGCCACTGGGTTTTGATAGGGATTGCATTGAATCTGTAGATTGCTTTGTACAGTATGGTCATTTTAACAATACTAATCCATGATGTCTTATCCATTTATTTGTATCTTCTTTAATTTCGTTAATGTTTTGTGCTTTTCAACATAGAAGTCTTTCGCCTTCTTGGTTAAGTTTATGCCCAAGTATTTTATTCTTTGTGATGCTATTGCAAAATGGATTGTTTTCGCAATTTCCTTCTGTGTTGTGTGTTAATGTATAGAAATACAACTGATTTTTGTATGGGGGATTTAGTCCAGCAACTTTGCTGAATTCATTTCTTAGTTCTAATAGTTTGCTTTTTTAATATGTAGAATCTTTAGGGTTTTTTACATATAAGATCATGTCATCTTTTAAAAGAGATACTTACTTATTTTCTGATTTAGCTGCTTTTGATTTTTTCCCAGCTGCTTGGGTTAGTATTTCCTGCTCTATGTTGAGTAGAGGTGGTATCCTAATCTTGTTCCTGATCTTAGAGAAAAAGTTTTCAGTTTTTCACTATTGAGTATGATGTTATCTGGGGGCTTTTCATATATGACTTTTATTATGTTGTTATTTCCCTTCTATTCCTGGCTTTTTGAGTGGTTCGTTTTATTGTTTTTTAACCACGAGAGGGTGTTAAATTTTGTCAGATGCTTTGTTTGCATGTATTAGGACGATCATGTGATTTTCATTCCTCATTCTATTAATGGGGTGTATCACATTGACGATTTTCATATGTTAAACCATCCTTGCATCTCAGAGATAAATCCCACTTGGTCATGGTATATGGTCCTTTTAATACACTGTTGAATTCAGTTTTCTCGTTTTTTGTCGAGGATTTTACATCTCATTCATCAGAGATACTGGCCTTTTGTTTTCTTTTCTTGCAGTATCTTCGTCTGGCTTTGTTATCAGGGTGATGGTGGCCTCACCAAGTGAGTTTGGAAATATTCTCCCCTCTTCATTTCCTGGAAAAGTTTAAGAAGGATTGACATTAATTCTACTTAAATGTTTGGTAGAATATACTGTTGAAGCCATCTGTCCTGGGCTTCTCTTCATTTTCAGTTACTGATTTTATCTCCTTAACTCATTATAGGTATGTTCAGGTTTACTGTTTCTTCATGAATCAGTCTTATTGTGTGTTTCTTGGAATTTATGTCTTTTAAGTTATCTGAATCGTTGGCATATAACTTTCACACAAATCTCTTGTGATCCTTTCTATTTACGTGGCACCAGTTGTAGTGTCCGCTCTTCCATTTCTCATTTGATTTACTTGACTCCCCTTTTTGTTCCTTAGTCTAGGAAAACGTTCGTTAGTTTTGTTTGCTTTTTCAAAAAACCAGCTCTTAGTTTCATTGATTTACCAATTTTTAAAATAGCTTTAACGAAGTACAATTTGCAGACCATAAAGTTCACCCATTTAAAGTATATAATTCAGTGGTTTTTAACATATGCACAAAGTTGTGTAACCATTATCACGATCTAATTGTAAAACATTTTCATCATCCCAAAAATAAGCTTTGTACCCATTATCAGGCTGAGCTATATTTAACTAGGTAAATATTATGGACTTCTGAGGATATATTTTTGACTAGAATGAATATGATGACCTTTAAGAACCGATTTTGACGGTAGTTAATATGATAAATTTTTGGATGTGGTTTAGCGAACAATAGAATTCCTTAAGATAAATATTTTTTGTTAATAACTAGTGTAAATTTTTATTATCACTTGGAAATATTTTTAAGACTAGTTTTTATCACTCAGAAATATTTATTACCAAATGTAAGGCTTAATATCTCTTTGCAGTTGTACATTCAGTAAGCTTTATCGATGATATTGATGAAGTGAGTAAAAGAGTGATCGATGATGGGAAATGAAATTTATTGCATTATATTTATGGGCAAAATACTGGACTATAGTGGAAGGCATGGATCAAAATGCTACTGATTTATTTTTGGAATTATACAATGAAAGTCTTGATGAGAAAAATACTGAGGATAATTTATGATAATTGGTTATCAGATTTTTTTTTTTGATAACAGGTTCCCCTAGAGGGAAAAACATTAATTTTCAAATCTACTTTACGGGGAATTCTTGGGTAAAAAACTTTTTCAAAGTCATAAAGTCTGCTTTCTCTTTATTCTTTTGGAAAGTACCCATAATTCTATTCCTAAGCCTTTAGCAAAAAAGAAAAAAAAAATCTGTCTTTTATAGATGATGACAGGTGGGACACCAACAAAGATGTTATTACTATCCATTTAGAACTATTTGTTAGTAATAATCCAATTTCTGGCCAGATCTTTCTCAATCATCAAAAAGAACCCCGTTTTCAAATACGGCTCTCTCCACCTAGTGACTTACAAGGATATGAGTATAACCCATACAGAATACATTTGTATTTTCACTTCTGACATTTCCTGCTGCTGTGAACTGTGCCGGTCACGGTGAGATCGACTTCGTTTGCCTTTCCTGGCTGTGATACACACCATCTTATCCAAAATGAGCCTGCCTGGGAGCTTCACAGAGGTCAGCTTCCAGAGTAGTCGAGATAGTTTCCCTTTGGCTCCCTTCCTACACTCACCCCTCATCAGCTCCCCCCACAAACAAATTACCAAGAATTCTTTCCTAATATAGTATTCACATTCATATATGAAGATGACTATCGTCAGTGATTGATTGGATATGAATAATTGAAAAAAAAACCCCTGCCGAATTGGCCAAAAGGAAAAGAAAGTTTCCACTCTGAGTGTGATATCAGAATCTTGGAGAGCATGTAGGGAATCTGTTTATGAGGCCAGTGCGTCAGCAGGCTGGAAAGCAATGTGGCATTGCTGGAGCTCCGAAGGCAGAGCAAGTTACCACGCCGGTGGCATGCCCGGGCCTCTGGGCAAAGCTCCCGACTGCCGAGAGGTTCACTTGTTTTGAAAACTGTACAAGTAATTGTTGTTAAGTCATTTTCTGCGGTTGCTAGCGTTATTGTGCAAAGTGGCTTTACAAAAGAAGCATTGATGGAATGCACTGGAAACTATGGCTTGAGATCGAACTGGCTCTGTCTGCATAACCGAAGTCACATGCTGCAATGTTTGTTTTTCCCAAGTGGCTAAAATCACTGACTTAACAGTTTTAAATGTCAGAAACATATACGGTAGCTAACTCGTCCCTTCCATCTGTGATTTTGCTTTCTGCGGTTTCAGTCGCCCGTGGTCAATCGTGGTCTAAAAATACTAAATGGAAGATTTCTAGAAGTAAACAATTTATAAGTTTTCTATTGCGTGCTGTATTAAGTAACTTGAGGAAATCTCATACAGCCCAGCTCTGTTCCACCTGGAACGTAACTCATCCCTTTGTCCAGAGTCTCCACACTGTAGATACTACCTGCCCTGTAGTCACTCAGTAGCCATCTAGGTTATCAGATCTACTGTCACAGTATCACAGTACTTGTGTTCGTTCAAGTCACCCTTAATCTACTTAACAATGGCCCCAAGTTGTAAGAGTAGTGATGCCGGCTATTTAGATATGCCAAAGAGAAACCGCGAAGTGTGTGCACGTATAGGAGAAAGTATAGTATGTACGGGGTTCACGGTTTTAGGCTTCCACCAGGGGTGTTAAAATATATCCCCCTGTGGACAAAGGGGGATGGCTGTATCCTTAGCGAGGTCGAAGAGTCCGCCATTTTTCGGGGAGTGTCACAGGTCTCCATCATCGTCTAAGCAGACCTTTGAGACCACATGGATTGTGACTCGATTTGTCTCACTGTAAATGGCTTCCAAATGACTGATGCGTTCAGACATCCAGACAGGGCTGATCCGCTTGTGTGACTGAGTTACGTCTGCAAGTTCCTTGATTCAGTTCCTTCAGCGTAGCCCTTAACACCTAAACATCGAGCCTGAAGGATTAGGCTCCTCAGGATTGGAATTCTTGATGCCTAACTGAGGGACTCCTGGATGCATGTGGGCAGACATTGCTTGATCAAGGAATGGCAGCTTCTCAGGGCACTGCAAGCTAGTGGGACAACGTTGGTGTGAATGGGAGACATCCTAGGTTAGAATCACCTGAATTTGGCAATTCGGTCAGTTGAAATTTTTATACTGAGTCGTGTTTTAAATGGGTCTCTTTATTGGAAATGAGTGATTTATTTTTACTGTCTAAATGTATAAGTTGTTAGTGTTCTTCACAAGAATTTCCCTGGTTTGGAAAATCATAAAAGACAACTAAACTGAAAGAAAAAAAAATGCCAAGGAAAAGTGAGAAATGTTTTGACAACATAAAACTAAACAAACAAAAGAATGTTGAGATTCATTTTGTAACTTTGTAACTACATCTGTGTGAATTACATTTGCCCTCATTGGTATCTAATACTGTCCAGTAATGACGGACCAAAAAAATTGTGAAATGAAAGAGGTTGAAACAAGTAAAAGCGATATGTTTCTTTAATGCATGAACTAACTCTGTTAACTAACCACAAAGATATACAAACTTTTCTTAATAGAAAATAAACTTTTTCCAACTCCACTTAATACATGGTAGATAAATACTTCAAAAATACCAGTTTGGGTACCAAAGCTTCAGCCATTCTGGGACACACACGACTCTGTCTCAGTTTGGCAGAGTGTGTGCGTGTGCGTGTGTAGGAGGGAGAGAGAGAGAGAGAGAGAGGCACAAGTGAGCAAGTACAAAAACGCACAGTTGTATACACAGCACGAGAACAGCACTCACGTGCATGTGATTAAGCGGGTCCCAGTTGAGAAAAGCAGAATCCATTTATCGCCTGCAAATTTTTGCAAAACCTTTACGTAAATGCCAAGAACATTTTTGACTTTATAATATCACACTGGAGAAATATCTGGACTCTTTCCCGATGGCCAGGGCAGACGGTTGACATCTCGAGCTCAGGACGGGCACGTGGCAGTTCCTAGCATTTGGAACTCCGCCACGTAAATTTGCAATGGGTCAAAGTGAAACACTGAGATTTTCATATACTTAGGAGAGGGCGCAACGTTTCAAACCTGGGGGAATCCTAGGAAGTGATTTTCTGAGAGAACAACGCTATGAGTAAAGATAGGTTTTCTGGCTTTCGTCTGAATGAACAGGAGGTGGAAAAAATTCTTACAGAAATGAAGTCCTTAAGGTTGTAGTGCGATCGTGCTTTTCTTATGACGGTCATTTTTAATGTTTGTGTCGATCCACCTTACATTAATTTTTATGCCATAATAACGTAGTAGTTATCACTTTTCAACGTAATTATAACATGTGTGCTAGCTTTAACGAGAGCCTGTAAGGAGCTTAGAATAAAAAGGTTCCATGACACGGCTTTTGTTACAAATGGAGAAGAACTGTTTTTTTCAATTGCAAGTGTGAAGTTCTATAGGGAGACAGAATCGGATGCCGCACGTGTCATACTTTATAATCGTTCGCGAACCATTGACTTTCGTCTCCTCTGTAGGTTTGTCACCTTTAGATGAGGGGAAGCAGCATTAGGATGTGCTGGAGTCTGGTTCTGGAAAGCTCGAATTGCTTATCCACGATCACATAACCCAGACCCAGAACTATTCATGATAACCAAAATGGAAACTATTTATAAAAATATAAACAGATCAAAAGTGACTCTTTTATTAAATAAGAACCACTGGGTGGAGAAAATTTATGAAAACAATAAGGAAGTTTTAAGTTAGCAGATCATTCAGTCCCAAATGTGGCGATTCTCAGCTCCATGACTTGGATGCTGCCAGCCCTTAGCCTCATGCAGCACCCTGAGCTCAAGGTGGGACTGAACCCGGTAGAACTGAGGTGGGACGGTGGCCCTTCCATGCCTGTACCCGAGGCTTGGTGAGGACATCCTGGCCTATCACACAGCCCTGAAGAGACCACATGTTCTTCCAAGAGAATCAGTGTCAGGTAGTAGAAAGAACGGTAGACTCTTCAATCTGTGGTCTGCGATTTCAGTGACCAGATTCATCCCAAGCAGTGAGCTGTAACTTCCTTGAGCTTCGGTTTTCATTATTACGAAATGCATTTTATAATTTCTGCCCTGCAGAGTGTCAGATCATACGAAATAACTTGTTCAATGTGCCGGGTGGGGGCTTGAAAGCACAGGACACACATTAGGCCAGCTTTCAGTAGCTTTGCTGACAAGTAATGTGTAGTTACCTTACTACCACTGATAATGGTTCAAAATAAGGAAAATTATAGGAAACTTTTTACTAATAAGCTATGCAGTTATAATTGTGTTATTTAGGCTATGTCAGTAACTCTAATGCAAGGGAAATTAGACAGTGTCGTTTCTGATGAACCTCTTTGCACAATAATTACAAACTAGGTACTCTTGACCCAATTAATCCAATACTCTGACTCTAGTTAATCTTCATCAGAGACTCTCCCACCTTCCCGACAGAATTATGGCTGCCTCCACAGTATTCAACAGGCTTACGAAAACTCCAGCATTTTCACTTAAATCTAGTAAGATCCTATGAACCCTGCTGCGCGGGTCAGAGTGTTCTCAGATAGAAACGCCCTACTTGCCACACAGCTGTCCTTAGTGTAAGCACAGCATTTTGCCTCTCCAGGCCCTCGTCCGCTTGGTGTTTCTTCCAGAGCTTCTGTTAAACTGCAATTTGAATCCTAAAAAAGTGGCTTCCCATTCTAAATAGTATACTTTAAAGGAACTCAAATCTTGTCCTACAGTTTTATCGATAGCATGCCATATCACCTGTAGTTTAATATTTGTTTTTAACAAGTTACAATAAAAATAAAAACCAGCTGCGTCATGCTTTTTGCAATTTGCCATTTGCCTCGTTTCACTTGGAGGTATTTCCAGAGACTGGGGGTTGCTGGAAACCCCCGTGCCTTCTGCTCGTGACCCCTTTATGAACAGATGAGATGGGCTCAGGAGTGGCCAGGCTTTCTAAACCATAGAATGTGTGCACAGAAGCTCCGAAAATAGAGGTTTGGAGTTTTGGCTCTCTTTCAGTCTGCTCGAGTACAGGACATACAGTACAATATTCATTCATTCAATAAATATTTTGCTCCTGTAATGTGCCAAGTACTCTAGGTCTTGCAGAAAACGCATTGAGCAGAGTAGACAAAGACTCTGCCTTTACAACGCATGCTTTCTTGCAGGGAGGAGCGGGTGGTATATTTTTGAGGGGAGAGCGCTATGCTATCCCCTTGGTGTCAGTGGGGAAAAAAGTCTTAATCTTTAGCATCTGCCGACCGTGGCTGGTTTCAGGCACGACATCACCGAGCGGGAGTTGGGAAGAGGGGTGCATCATTGGCGGCCTGGAGTTGGGGAGCTCCAGGAGAGGCAGCCAGGAAACGAAAGAAATCCGCAGAACACGTAACATGTCTGTGCTCTGTGCCACGGAGGATAACGAAGCAGGGATGGGGGAGTAGGGAACATTACAGGAAGGTCGCAGTCGCAGAGATGGTGGTCAGGGAAGGCCTTGGCGAAATGGTGGCATTCGGAATAACACCAGAGGCAGCGAGAGAGCAAGCGTGCAGGTGTCTGGGAAGCGAGATCCAGGTGGAGGGAACAGCAGGTGCATGACGGTGACGTGAGCAGGTGCCGGGCACGTGTGAGGGAAAGTAGCGAAGCCAGTGAGAGGTGGGACAAGCAGGAGGCAGCGTCCGTGTGGCGCCTGCAGGCCACCCGGAGGACTCGGCTCTTTCCCTGCGTGAGATGGGACTTCAGATGGTCTCGAGCAGAGGAGTGACATGGTCTAATTAAACGTTTTAACCCACATGGCTTCTCTCACGAGAATACACTAAATGGAGAAAGGACCAGAAACTCAGACGGGTTGGGAATGACGTGATGAGCTAGGTGAGAGATGGTTTTGACCAGGGCGGTTAGAGCTGGCCTTATCCTGGGTTTATTTTGCGCTAGAGGCAACACGATCTGCTGACCGATTGCGTGTACCGTGTGTGGCGGGAGGAGGTGAGTCAAAGATGACACTCGGGCGTCTGGTGTAGGCGTCGGTCAGACCTGAGGTTGTGTTGGTTGGTTGGTTGGTTGGTTGGTTGGCTGGCTGGCTGGTTGGTTTTCTTTTGAGGTCAGACTTAGAGTCCGTTCCTGCCTTTCACCCTCCCTTCGGGCAGACCTGTAGCCTTGACCATGGATGACCATGGATGATCAGTGCCATGCTTATATCACTGCATTCCCAGTGTCCAGCAGGTCACAGGCATTGCGTAATTATTTGTAGCCTGAATGCCGTTGTATCTTTCTCCTTGGTTTAGTTTCCGAAACTGTGAGATCTGAATAATAAAACTGACTTTACAGATGGTTTTGAAGACGAAGTGAAAAACGATGTGTCCACACTGCTCGGCACATCTGTCCGATCGACATTAAACACTGACACTGGAGGCCGTCATCATCATCATCCGTGTTCTATGTCATTTCGCACATCGAAGTGGGACGGACCACACCGTGAGCATCCAGAAGGGGCACTTCTCCGTAGGGGAACTAATGGTGGCTAATTTTCACCACGTTCATTAAGACTTTTTCACTAAGAGCCCTCTTTTGAGTAGCTCCGAAATAGAGGACTCGCATATCTACAAGCCATACAGTTCGAACTACGTCAGCCGCCTCTCTGCAGATGGAGGGGACGGAACGTGTCCCCTCCCTGACACGGAAGTAGAGCGGAAGCAGCGGAAACATCCCCCCGGCCCTCGCTTCCCGCACGCGAATATTACTCACCACGATGATGGGTGTTTTAAAATGGCTTTTGGAGTAAGAATGAAATGCCGTGGTGGCGGTGCCGGCAGACGGGCAGGGACCGAACCCTTCGAGGACAGCGCGCTTCCGTGGTCACAGCAGAGCCAGAGGCTGCCAGGTCGCCCCTCCCCACCCCGCCCCGATGTCTAACGTCTGTCATAACTCACCCTACATGGCGACAGAACCAGATGCGAATGTGTAGTGTCGTTTATTTTTTCTTATTTTTATATTTTGTCCTTAACAGTTTAGAAAATCTTTTTAAAGCTCCAGAGGTCGGATTTAGCTGGGAGTGAGCAAGCGAGAATTTGGCAGAACATCTGTGTTCCCGAAGTTTGCATTTTTAAGCCGTGCATGAATACTCGACTGCCTTTCCAGATGAGCGTATTAATTCCACACATTCCGAAGAGGAATTCGCAGAACCAGCTAATAGGAGCGTGTCTGGTAACTGAGACTACAGATTTTAAAACTGTCTTTAGGAATCTTTTATTTTCTCGTGTTTTGGCTTGGATTCCAATTCAGGCTAATTAATGACTGGTAAAGAAAAGAACAGACAGCAACTTGCAGGTAGCTCCTAAAGTTGACTGTTTTATTCAAAGACCTTTGCGTACGGCTCTTTAGTAAGTGACACTATATGTACGTGTTTTATAAGTGCATTTGATTTTCACGCGGGCTTTATTTTTTATTTTATATAAGAAAGCTAATGCTAGCCAGTATCTTCCTGTGAAAATACCTCTGGTGAAGGTAGAAAGTGTCACCTTCCCTTGCCTTTGACCCCAAATGCCGACCGAGGGCCGTGCCACACGTTAAAAGAGCCGTTAATTCTTCTTGAGAAAGAAAAATTTTAGTGTTCAACTCATCCGTATGAAGAACAACGAACATAATCGTCTCAGAAAATAGACGACATGACAGAAAATATTTTTTGCAGTTATGAATGTTTTCTGGTGACTGGAAGGAGAAAGAAGATGAGAGAGAATAAGATTCTTTTTTGTGTGTGTGTGAGGAGGTCAGGGCCAGATTACCAAGGAGAAGAAAGAACATGGGAGGGACTGATGAAGGAAAAAAAGCAAATCCCTCCTTCCGGCTGCCGCGCCTGCAGGAAATTCTGTTCCTCCCAGACCTTCGTCTCCCTGGGGCCCAGTCCCCTCTCATCAGGAGCCATGTCCTGGTCTAGGCCTGCCACGCTCACCTTTCCGAGGCACCGTCTCCTTCCCTAGCCGGGCATCCAGCCCCAGAGGTGCGGCGGCTCTGAGCCACCTGAGGTCCAGGCCCCCGGCCTGCCCGTGCTCCACCCCCCTGTCTCATGAACCGAGCCCTTCGCCTCTGACAACCTTCCTGGGGTCTGCCGCGTCCTCCGGGACAGCCATCTCTCGGAGACTGCCTCAGGGGTCACGTCCCTTCTGGATGAGGTCACCTCCCTTCTGGATCCAGGCAGAGCTCGGCCTGGCGAGACCGTTTAAATAGAACTTGTCCTCATAGGGCGACACAGTTTACCAGAACTTTCTGTAGTGGCAGGAATGTTCTGTGTCCGTGCTACCCAGCGCGGTCGCCAGCAGCCACGTGGGGCTACTGAGATGTCACACGCCAGGTGCTCAGTGGCCACATGTGGCCGGTGGCTACTGGATTGGACAACACAGTGTTAGAGGGATCCCAACTCTGAGGGGAATGGGCCGGTTCAGGACCCACCATGCTCAGCATGAGCTGAGTGACACCCTGGGCCGTCGTGGTCTCGGAAGGAAGGTGTAGTGGATGCCGAGGTGCAGTACCGGCCCCCAGCCGTGCCCCCCACAGTGCGTCGCCTTGGCAGGGGGCAGGAGCAGCCCCACGTACAGGAGGCTGAGTCCGGCCGGGCTGAACGGTGGCTCGGCTAATACTTAGCTGTGGGACCCTGGGCACGTATGTGAATTCTCTCAACCTCTGTTTCTTGATTTCTGAACTGGAGATAATGATACCCATTTCCCGAGGTTGTCGTGAAAATTCAACGGGGTCATAACTGGAAGATCATAATGGTTCCTGGCGTGTCCTAACCACCCACTCAGTCAGCCAGCGACCAGAAGCTGTGGGTCCGTCGTCAGCCTCAGGCCCCTCTGACTTCAACTTAAAATACCCATTAGCCTTTTGAACTGAAGTACTGAGTAAACACAGGATGATTCAGGCATTGTTACTACATTACCTATGCGTTTCAAACACATCGTTTTATATATAACTGTCCTTATGTGAAGTTGCTGTTTTGAGGATAACGTGTGTGTGTGTGTGTGTGTGTCCGTGTGTGTGTAAAGACTAATGTTTATTCACACCGTACATATGATACGGCAGGAGCAGTCCAGCTAATAGTGCATGTGGAGAGACGTACTTGACCTCTGGAGACCCGAGACCCAAGCCAGTTGCTGTTTCCATCACTGTCGTTCACGCTTGTTGACAATTGAAATCCCCTCTCGAAGGAGTGGTTTCACGTTCCTGGACACTGCAGCCAGGTTGCGAAGGGCCAGAGACCTGGAGGGACATTGTCTGTGCATCCTGGAGAATTTCTTCAGCCCTCTTTTCTTGTGGCTCCGCACCAGCGGGGCTTGGGGTGGACGGGGCTCCTCGGGAAGAGAGACTAGCTCATAGCGGGGGGAGGGGGAGGGGAGCTCCCCTGGCTGACTCCGTAGGGACAGCGCTAGACCCCGAGGACAAGCGGGTCAGACGCCCGAGTGGATTCTTCTGGCCGGACGTGCAGGTGCGGCGTGCCGCTCAGCTCCATCGCTCCACGTCTGTGTCAAACAGGTCCTGTGTCTGACGGGAGGAGGAGGAGCGTTTTGGGAAACCTGTATTTACTGAGCATCCTCACTGTGACTTGCGCTGTAAATAGTCCAAGAGCCTCCCCTGAGGGGAGGCTGACTAAGGGTGTCAAAGCGGGTGCCTGCATGTGCCCAGCGGGGCGTGGGGCAGTGGCAGCAGTAGAATCACAGATCCAGATGGGTCCCCGAGGGTCAGGCCGCCTCCCACCCTCTCTGATTCCTGCCCAGGGAGGAGCACTCTCTGCTTCCAGGGGAGCGCTGACGGGCTGTTTTGTGTTGTTTTAGTCTAAAGGCTTCACCACAGGCAGGGGGACCAGGGAACAAAGATGGGGCGTGAGCAGCTGCCAGGGACCTGGAGGGTCCTCGCTGCCATCTCCCCGACTCTGCCCCTCCGCTCACCCCCAGCAATAAAACCATCCCCCAGCAATGTTCTTTCTGATTCCATGGAATTGTTTCTTCCTTTCAGCCCTTCTCTCCAGAATTATGTAGACCTGAAGGTGCGTTTTGGACAAAACAGTAGAATCCCCTTGTTGCCAGCAAAACAGTCGAAAAATCAACAGGAAGGTAGACGGATGAGGAAGCCCCTCCAGGAAGGACGCAGTCTTATCAGATCCTGGACTGTGGTTCTCTCAAATAGGTTTTAGCAAAAATGTTAATCCCTCCCTCCCTCCCTCCGTCCCTCCCTCCCTCTCTCCTTCCTTCTTTCTTTCCTTCCTTCTATAATATACTTTAAGTTTGCATTTTCAGCATAGAAAAATCTTTACCAACAAGTTTTGCATACTGATGTAAAAATGGAAATTCAACCAAACTCATTTTGAGTAATTAACTTAAGTCACTAATAGATATTGATGTTCTTTTATAATAGGAATAAATCCATTGTAAATCAAATGGCCTAATTCTCGATGTTAATTTCCTGAGATTTCTTTTCTATTCTGTGTGTATGTTTTTATTAAAACAGTGATAGTATTTTAAAATATCTATGAATAAAACCATATGAATGTTCCCATAAGTTACTTAGTCACACATTTTTCTCTGTCCTGGGTGCTCACGAATTTAAATTACTGCATATATACTAAGTTATGTTTATATAACTTATTATATAATTTATACATAAATTATATGTAAAATTTACATAATTTATATATAATTATATATCAGTTGACAGTTGACACACCGGGCTAATAAAAGTAACAAGAGTCTTAAATCCGGATCAGTTGATCAGTTGACATACAGTAACAAAAGTCTTAAATCCGGAAGTCACTTACATTTAAATGGATATCTAATTCCGAGAAGTTGTACTGGTACACTTTCATGGGTTCCTTTCATATTTCATATCTGGTCAGAAAGATGTTGAAATGGCTTTTTCCCACTAACATAAATGATTTAAAACGTGCCAGCCACACACCGTGAAAAAAATACATACAGAGCGTTGTGATAATTGGAGTAATTAGCTGTCTGGAAGAGGCTCCAGGAAGCCTTTTGAAGCGGTCTGCAGGCTGCCCCTCTGGTCACCTCCGCCGTGGAGCTGCCTGGTGGCGGGAGCTGCCTGGTGGCGGGGGCTGCCACAGGAGGTGACACCTGGCAGATGTTCGTGTTATGGGGAGAGCTTCAAAGCCAAAGCTGGTTTTTGTCTACAAAGTTTCCATGGGAGGAGCTACCTCAAGCTTTTATTAGCCCGGATCATGAATATCACATAATCCTTCGGCAAGATCCATGGGTGGGACCTCCAGGATGTGCCTTTAAATCTGAGAAAAGACTCAGGTTGGAGGGAGCCAAAGACACACCTGACCATGTCCTCGGTTCTGCCCAGGGTTTGCTGCTCACCCCGTTCCCCAGTGTTCTTTTTAGAATTTTAATGAAATACTTCGCACATATAATGGAAAAGGCGTAACATGTATTTACATGACGAGGCATGGTAAGAAAGCATCTGCGTGTGCTGTTAAGAACGGAATGTGAGACAGAACACCTCCCGCATCCTCTTCCTCAGCCCAGTTGCTCTCCCCTTTCTCCGACCTAACCACTTTCCGTGATGAGAATGTTCTGTCTTATGGTTTTACTGTACACGTGTGCAGCTGTAGATGATCTGTTGTTTTATATGTTTTTGAAGTTTATGTAGAGTCATACTCTGTTCTGCATTTTAAAAACTCATTATTTTTTGAGCTCTATCCATGTAGATGAGTGTAGCTAGGCTTTATTAATTCTCACTGTGAAATATTCTACTCTGTGGCTCTTCTAAAAGTTTGTAATGATCTGTGGAGGGACACTATTGGAGTTGTTCATAGTTGGATTTTTTTTATTTTTTATTTTTTGTTGTTATAACAATGCTGCTAAGACCTTTGACCTTTCTCAAGTCTCTGGTACGTGTGTGTGTGTGTGTGTGTGTGTGTGTGTGTGTGTGTGTGTGTGTTTGTGTGCCCTGGGATATATTTAATCCTTGATAGAATTGGTCAATGGATGTGTGGATCTTCAAATATAATGCTAAGTGGTTTTCTAAGGTGGTTGTAAAAATTTAAATTTCCACCGGTTCTCAATGTTCTGAGTTCTTATCAACATGGAAGTTATTAGGGTTTCTAATCCTCTCCTCCGATTCTGAGTATCAAATGGTATCTCATAGTTTAAATTTCTCTGGTTTTATCTGAGCATCTTGTCATAAGTTTATTGGCCATTTGTGTTTCCTCTTCTTTGAAATATCTGCTTCTCATATGTGCCAATTTCTCTGGTGAATTGTTTTTATCTGTTGATATATAGGCATTCTCTATATGTTCTATGTAAAATCTTTTATGGGTATTACTTTCACCACATTCGTGGATTAACTCTTCACTTTTTTCTTTATCATAATGTGTTTTGATAAAGAAAATTTTACTTGTAATTCATTTCTTGTCATTTTCTATTGTTTATGTCTGCTAATCTCTCACATTTTCCATTTTCTGTTTCATTTTATGCTATAATCTGGCTAATCCTTCAAGTTTGTCTTCTAGTTCACTGAGTTTTTTCTCAAGTTATGTTCTGATTTGTGGTATAACCTATCATTTAGATTTTAATATCAAAGATTCTTTTTTTCTAAAAGCATTTGTTTTATCTTTTAAGTCTGAATATTTTTTGATAGTCTTATTGTTTTGCTCATTAAAATGTTTTTTACTTCTTTTGTCTATTTGGAACATAACCATTTTATATTCTGCATCAGATAATGTTAGTATTTGAGGTTATCGAGGCTTTAAATTTTTGCTCTGCTGGTAATTCTGACTCTCACCCATGGCAGCTGGGTCCCTCATCTTTATTTTGTAATGTTTGATTATGAGCTCATGTTTGGCAAAATTCAGTCTGTGAGAATTATGAGGAACCTGTGTTAAGCACTATTGCTGAATTGTGTCCTCCCCCAGATGCATATGTTAAAGTCTAACTCCCACCATGACTGTATCTGGAGATAGGATCTCTTGGAGGTAATTAAGATTGAGTTGGGTCATAAGGGTGGGGCCCTAATCCAATAGGACTGTGGCCTCATAAAGAGAAGAAGGAAAGATCTCTGTCTCTCTCCCCATTACGTGAGGATGAGAAGTTGGCTCTCTGTAATCAGAAAGAGAGCTCTCACCAGACCCTGACTGCCCCCGCTGATGCCCTGATCTCAGGTTTCTGGCTTCTAGACCTATAAAAACATAAATTCCTGTTGCTCGAGCCGCCTTTTCTGTGGTGTTTCGTTAGGGCAGCCTGAGAGGACTGTGTTTTCCAGGTTAGAGTTGCCTGGACTTCAGCTTGGCATCAGGAAGTATTGTCAACTTAGGTCGGCTTCCCTGTAATTATTTGGTCTGGGGTTTTCCTGACAGTCCAGGTGATGTAGGTTTGAGCTCTGGACCCGTGTGAGAACTGGTGTCCTGTTGAGGAGTCTGAGGGAAGACACTTATATCATTACCTTCATTATTTACTTGTTTATTTTCATCCCGGGAGTAGCAGGGATAGGTGGGCTTCCTGTCTGTTTCCTCTGCAGAGGGCATCAGCTTCCGGCATTTTCAACAAGAGAAGGTTCCTCAGCGCACAGGTGGAATTTAGGAGTCGCAGGCTTAACGTCCCTCGTTTGCTCTCATTTATATCCAAAGCGTGGGGGCTGGTTTTAGCCGTTTGTTCTCAGGGTGGCCTCGGCTCCAGGATTTTCTTACTAGTCTGTTTTTAGTCTGTGGGTTCTGTCTTTTATTAACTTACTTCATTTTCTGGAAAGCTCAGCAATGTATTTATATGTAAGTTAGTTATAATTCAGCCAGCGCGTAGGTGTTTACGACAGGAGAGTTTTCCTGAGCATTTAGTCCACTCTGGTTGTAAATCCAAGTCTGGCCCAGTGATCTTCGCCTTTAAAATACCACATCCTTCCTCTCTCACCAGGCAAGTGCGCTATCGTTAGGAGAAACAGACTTCAGTATTGGAAAACAAAACGTATTTCAATCTCATCCGTTGGTTTTAAATGTTTGCTCTGGGGCTGGGATGGAACGGAGGGTCAGAGGGAGCCAGACATCTGCATCACCAGAGTGGCCCTGTTTTTACTGTTTCTTTACTGAGACGCTGCGTAGAATTCCCACTGCGAGACTGAATCTCGAAACTGGTGCGGTGAGTCTCATGCGTTAGTGAGGAAACGCTACATTCTCGGAGCTGGGGGATGGGGGGCTCAGGTAAGACTGTCAGCTCCGAGTTTCAGCCCCGCTTCCCCTGCGTTGGTGCTCGGCCCTGCTCCACAGATCACACTGGTCTGCGTCACAGGTTTGTACCCTGATCTTACTTGTATCTGTCATTCGTCAGTATGGATTGTTCGGCCACACTCGCAGCCGAGGAGAGACCAGGTGTAAGCATTTGTGTGATTACTGCTTGGCATTGATTGAAAGCAAAGAAGATCTAGAGCCATGGGTGATGGGACTGTCTCGGTTTTACGGAGCGTGAGCTAAGACTGTGATCCAGACGGTTCCACTCCACATCCACTCATTTATACATCCGGTTTTAATGAGATACTATAAAACCAATCTTTAAAGTATGTCAAAACATTCTTTTCGATGTATACGCTTCAACTTTTTTAGGTCAATATGAGAAAGTGCAATGAACCTAATTTACTAAAATGATAGAAACATACTTACTACGGATTGAGATTTTGTTTTCCAGGAGCCAATGAAACGTGGACTTTTCATTTATCCTGTCTCATTTCACCTTGAAACATAATTTGGGCCATCGTTTTCCATTTCTTTACCAGAAAGGCAGAGTAACTTAAAAAACATTCTCTGTTCTCTATTTTTTTCTCATTGTAGATTTAAAAGAAAAAAAATACACAGAGGTTAGACTCAGAGGATAACCCTTAAGCTATTTCCACTTGGTCTTTCTAAATCATAATTTCCGGTGTTTATAGCTTCTAAAATGAAACTGAATCAACTGATGGTTAAAAAATTAGGAAATTTTTTTTTTTTTACCTCGAATCAAATTGTTATATATGCTATATATATGTTAATATATAACGTGTAAAAATGAAGAAAACTAGAGAGATTTGCGAGGCTCTGATTGGAATCAAATGGTTTCAGTTATAGGTAGAACATCAAGTCAAAATGAACTATACTGCCTTCATCACACAGGTCTTTGCAAACATGTGAGGTTTTTATTATAAAAAAAAAACAAACAAACTAATAGATCGTCGTAGCCGTCATAAGGAATGGAATTGACATTAGTATTCTACAGGTAAAAAGCCATTGTCACTGTCATTTGGATATGAGTCAGCAATATGGGGCTGTCATCGAAAGGCAAACATGACCTGGGCTTGTGTTCACCAGAACGTTACATTCGGGGATCACGAAGTAATACACACACTGTGGCAACATAGATAAAGCCCGCGTGAGCGTCTGATTTTCATCTCCATGTTTTAAACACGGTGTTTAAAGGAAATTGGAGATGGGCCAGAGAAAAGGAATGAGAACGATTTGAAAGTGCAAAAATTCCTCCATGCTGAAAACTGAAAGAAAGTGGAATTCTTCACAGCCAAGTAGGGAAAGCGAGAAGGCGCCGGAGAGTAGTTTTGAGTGGGTCTCCATCTGTGGAAGAAGCGGGACCGGCAAGTGCCTCTTGTCCTAAATCTGTCTTTTAAGATAAAGTTCTTAAGACTCAAGTAAGTGGCCCTGATGCCGGAGCTGGCGTTTCTCGTACCAGCTCTCGAATCCAGCATCTGCTCAGCGTACATAATGAGGGGTATGAGGCGTGGCGTCTCATGGGGTTCATTCTCAGGGTGATCCCACCACCGAGAGAAAGATGGGGCAGCCGGCTCGGTGCTGACGGATGGGTAGGAGTTTGCCAGTGAGACGGCCAGTGAGTGGGAGATCATCAGACAGAGGGAAGATGTGACCAGAATGCCGGGTGGAGCCCCGCGTTCGGGCAGAGGGCAGCGATCCAAATCGGACGGTGAGTCAGGGAGGTGTCAAAATGTGAAGGCCTTTCCATCGGGTGAAGAAACTTAATTGCCATTCTGTTGTCAATAGTGAGCCATTTGGCCTGAGACTTGGATCAGATGGGTGCCTCGTAAAGATCTTCTTGGGGACACCTTGAAGAGCGAAGTTGCCCAGGTTGGGGTTGGGGGTAGACAGTGGGCCAAGCAGAGGCAGAGAAGCTGGTGAGGACTCGTCGGAGGCAGATCCGTCTCAGGGGGCACCGTGGAGATGAGAACAGACGGGGTGGGAGGGAACGTGGGGAATTCAGGGGTCGGAAGTCATGGATTTCGGCGAGTCAAGCGGCAGGGGCATCAAGAGTGACCAGGGGGTCTGAGGCTGCTCCAAGGTGGCGCCGTAGGCCGAGAAGACAGTCGGTGATGTCAGCATCCCGTTGCTCTTGTGCCGAAATAACACCAAATTGTTGGCTTACGGTTCCGGAGATCAGGAGTCAGCAGTCTGAAATGGGGTTTATTGGCTAGACTCCCTGCGCGCATACGAGGGGAGAATCCCCCCTTGCCTCTAACAGCTTCTAGAGGCCGTTTCCATGTTTCGCTTCATGGTCCCCTTCTGTCTTCAGAACCAGCAATGGCCAGTCAAGTCTTTGCCACGTCGAGTCACCCTAACACTGATTCGTCAGCCGCCCTCACGTAAGTACGTCGTGTGTGACTACATCGAGCCCGCCTGGATAACCTCAAGATCTGTGACCACATCACGTCTGCGTAATCCCTTTTGCCAGATAAGGTCACATAATCAAAGGTTTTGGGGATTCGGATGTGGACATCCTTGGAGGACCATCGTTCAGCCTCTTTCAGTTGGGATGGAGAAATGTGAGTTCAGTTTATACCGGTGAAGTTGATCACAGACTGGAGGTAGTTGGGTATATGATTCTTAAACGATTTTGGTGACATAAGACCTCGATTTTAATTTGGTGTCAAAGCTGTCAATAGTAGTGAGATCTGGGATGAGATGAGATGAGGTAGAGGCCTGAGGAATATGGAGACGTAGGGGTAGATGGCAAAGAGAGGTCAGCAGAGCTGAGGGAGCATCAGAGAAGTTGGAAGGAAACTGAGTGGAAATGTCAAATCCGAGAAAGGCGCGTTCTCACGGAGGGCTGGACCAGCGCGGGAGAGGAAGCGCCTAATGCCCTAGCAGGCAAGCGCTGGGCGTATCGACATCTTTACTTTACATAGTCTTAAAATAAACTGTAACTCATGTTCGGAACGAACCAGAAATGTGTCATTTTATTGGATTCCATTGCTTTTGAAATTGTACCCGGGAAAACAGGTATATGTCGAAAGTCCAGCTCTCAAAAAAGTGTGTCAGCGAGGGTCAGAGTGTGGCCTTTTTGTACCGTCTTAACCTAATGTCGCTTTCTCACGTGAAACCCCACAGTCTCTCTGCTCCGTTTAATATTCCGTTCTTGGCAGACCTTCTGGTTCAGTTCCGATGGGACCATTGACCCTGCCGTGCATGCAAATTACACGTGAGTTTCAAAACACGACGTTCTGACTGTCCCATGAGCTTATTATACATGTTCAGTGAAATTTCGGAACACAGGTTACCTTTGGAGCTTTGTGAAAATGAAAACATGAAGAGGATGTGCAGTGGGAGTGTGTGTGTGTGTGTGTGTGTATGTATGTGTGTGTGTGTGTGTGTGTCAGTGTCCATGTGTCCGTGTGAAGTACTTGCTTCCAAACCAACAATCTAAAGAAACCAACAATTCCATCCTGCCTTCTTGACTCATTCCTACCTCCGCGCCTTACCCTGATGCTTTCAGTGGCTTCGGGCCTTCTGCGGTATCTGTTGCTGCCAGCTTACTAGTCAGCTGCAGGTAATTAGAGTTTCTGAGCCTTGCTGGAACGCATTTCATGCTGCCATGATTCTGGCTGCAGGGTGACGTGGGCTGGCATGGCCACTGCACTGCTGATTTTCAGATTCCGACTTTTCATTCTAGGCGCAAGCAATAATGATTTAAGGAAAACTGCTACTCACAAGTCTTCAGCTCGCTTTGCTTTTATGTTCTGGATCTGTGTGCGTTCGCACACCCAAACATGCAAGCGTGTAGGGATTTGTATGCGGGCGTGATCGGGATACAAAGATATAAGAGACGGACCTTACTCTCAAGGAAGGAGAGGCGGTACCTTCGCACAGATACCTGTGACACAGGGTCGACTGTGCTGAGTGCTGTGGGAGGCACAGAGAAAGTTTTTTGAGTTGTTCGGCAGACGGAGAGACGTTTCTGATTGTGGGGAGAATCAAGGAGGTTTTTCTTATGAGTTAACATTGAAATTCGGTTTCGATGGGTGGATAGGATATTTAGAACTCGGAGGAAGTTTGGGCCTGTGACGTTTCAAACACAGATGGAAAATTAGCAGAGGTCCAGAGACAGGAAATGAGGCAGAATTTCGCAGAATTTCGCAGAATTACGCAGAAGACCGAATGACATAGTATGACTGTCATCGAGTGGTGGGATTAATGGGAGGAGAACTGTCATACTCTAGCAGGTAGCGAAGGTGAGGGATCTGGTGTTGACGGATTTTTTCTTAAGTTTTGATCTTTTTTTTTTTTTTCCATTATTCTTTACCTCCCTGAAATAAATTGTTCGGCTGTGCCTGTGATTATTTAAATGGGATTCCATTTGTTAATATGTAGTTTAGAATTTTTGCGTTGATCTTCCTAAGTGAGTTTGCGCTCTATGTAATTTCCTTTTTGGTGCAGTTTGTCAGGTTTTGATATCAGTGTTCATATAGCATCGTGAGAAGAACTTGGAAACTGTCTTACTCTTTTCTCCCTGTGGTCTTAAGGTATACTGGAATTATCTGTTATTTTAAAGTTTTGGCCAGTTGTACTGTGAAACCATCTAGGCCGTGTGTCTGTGTCCAGTTTTGGTGGTAATTATTTAAGAACTTAATAACTGGTAATTGGTCTGATCAGATCTTTTCTCTCTTCTAGAGACAGTTTAGCATACCAGTAATGTTTTATAAAATTTAGCTCTTTCATCCAAGTTTTAAAATTTATTGGTACGGAGTTGAGCAAAGATATTTGTTACGATTTTTTAAAAAATGTCCTCCGTATTTGCCATTTGCCTCTTATTGTTTCTTACTTTATATAATCACATCAGCCTCTCTCCCCATCCCTTTTCACTTGGTTAGCTAGCAGTTTAAGTACTAGCATTTTGATTTATTTATTCTCAGCTCCTCTTCCAGTTAATTTATTCTTATGTATGTTAATTATTTTTTTCTGTTTTCTATAGTTTTTCTATAGTTTCTATAGTTTTTTTTTTCTAAATATCCGATCCACCCATCAAAACCAAATTTAACTTCCAATCTCAGATGCTTAATTTATTTTTTATTCTTTCTCATTTATTAATAAACTAAGTCTATGACTTTTCCTTTGAGCACAGTCTATGGTTTGTTTTTATATATATACATATATATATATATACAGTTATTTTCTAGATGTTTTCCTTTTCTTGACCTGAAAATTATGAGAAAGGTTTAATGTTTTCAAAAGATAGGACATATTTTTCCCAGTTTTATTAATAATTGATAGTTTTATTACATCCTGATAAGAGAATGCTCTCTATACTTTCCTATTTGGGGAATGTGCTGATGTTTTATTTGTGGTATAGCACATTGTCCAATTCTGTGCCTGTTTGATGGATATCGGAAAAGAAGATATTTTCTCTGTTTCCAGGTTACAGATATGATACATACTTACGAGATCTACCATTTTAATTATGGTATTCAGATATTTTATATCATTATGTATTTTTTGTCCACTTGATTTGTCACGAATGTAGAGAGAATTTTCTGCTCTTAATCTGTTTCTATGTTTTCTCTTTGTGTCCCCTATTGACATTTTAGGACTGTTTTTCGCAGGGAATGGCTGTCATGCGCGCTGCAGAGAGTGACACAGTAAGGGCCAACGCAGCCCTCCAGTTTATTTTAACAACCAGAAACACCTGCTAGGGGACTAGGGACCGTGTCATTCGTAATTTAGAACCGCTAATGGTTGGAAAATATGACTTTTAGAACTTTTTCCTTCTTTATGCGACAGTTCTATATGTATTTTGAGAAAATTTAAGATTTAAAAAAAATCGTTTGTAATTTAATTGCGTATGAAGGAAATAGGGTTTTTTTTTTTTTTCCCTTCTGGGGACTGGATGAAATCAATGAAATAGCATTGCCAGAAGGAGCCACTAGGAATCAGGGAACCAACTAACATTGGTTCAGTTAAGTCTCTGTTCGAACACCTCTGGACGCAGATAACTCACTTCCAAAACCATCTGAGGATAATCAGCCAACCAACTAACATTGCTGGGCTCAGACCCAGCCCTGTCCAATATTTTGCTCTGTGTTTGGGTACAAATGACTACAAGGATCTACCAAAATAAACTCTCTTCCAATAGCCTTAAAATAAATCTACATATCATCTTTTAAGAGTTCTTACTTTTATTGTTACCTGCTGCAATTAGCCTCGTAAAGGCCAAGCTACATTAAACTGACAAATTCTTGAATGCAAATATGGCACACTGAGTAACACACATACGCGAAATGTAAAGCTTCTCAGGATTCTAGAATAAATTCCTAAGGACTCCAGCGCTTTTCTGTCTCTATAGCACACACACACACGTGAACCTCGGAGTTTCATTGCGAGAGGGTGGAACCTTACCTATAAAAATAAACTCTGAAGTTCTTTGAACTCAAGATGAGCTTACTAAAGATTTGTGTGCAAACGGTGTGGAAGGATTATAACAGATTCAAAGCAACTTTTGGCCAGCTCATCAGAATTTGAAAGAATCCCCGCAAATGTGTGTGCAGGATTTGAAACAGCTTAGCTGAGGCTAACACACGTTGACATCGAAGTCTTTTGTAGGGCGGTTGAAAATGACTTTCACGGCTACAGAAAGGAGAATAAGTGTGTATTTTTAGGTATTCACCTGAGCATACTGGCACCGTTCTTAGTGGAGCTATTCTGGTCAGCACTTAAAAATACCTCACAGAGAAGCTGGTCCGAATCTACCACTGGTGAGAATTAAGTTATACTGTGCCTGCAGATGCTCATAGCTTTACTCGTGGGTGCTCAAAGGGTTCTTTATCGTTTACAAAAACAAAAAGAAAAAGCGACGTTGTCAGCTGACCGAGCACATACAGACTGCTAATTTGTAGATAATTAGAATATGGTGAAAATCCACTTAACGTAAAAATTAATGCCGAATGCATTTAATCGGTCTTTTCTGGTGGAGCAGGGGCTTTAGGAGTTTGTATATCTCAGGACGTGAGCATCCTGGGTCATGTCCTGAAGCCACAGGTGCAGAAGCAGCTCGCTGATCCTTCCTTCCACTCAGAACCTGGATTTAGGGTTCTAGGTCTCCCGTCCTTTAAAAAGCCCAGTTGCCAGCTACTTGCACCTGGGTGTCCCCCCTGCACACGTAGCCTCACTGCCTACTCCTGCTCTGGGTTCTAGTTGTGTTGGTGGCCATCTCAAAGAACCTTGAAGCTACTTGTCCCCACTCTCGGACTTCTTTGGGGGAGGTTGGCTTGTTCCCAGTTTCCTATCCCTCTGTCTGTGGTAAGATATAGGCTTCTTTGAATTTGGATACGTTTAAATTCTTTCTTTCCAATTAAGTTCTATAATGGTGCGTGTGTGTGTCTATGTGTGTGTGTGTGTTTTTTTTTTTTTGGCTCATTTGCAGATCTCAAAGTCTAGTCCGTATCTCCCCTGTAGGCTTACTTTTAGTTTTCTTTATCACGAGCTCTCTAAGGAAGCCTAACTCCTGTGTCTCTGAGAACATCTGCGCTCCAGTGCCCATGTTTATCCATCCCTAATTTTTTGTAGTCCCACAAGATCGAGAACCTAGACACCAATGGTCAGAGGTCAGTTGAAAGTCCCCCGGGTACAGAAAAGACATCGACACTCCTGTGGAAGTAAGTAGTCCAAGTGCATCTGCCGGATACTGGAGGCCGATATGCAGTTTGTTTTCATGTCAGGGAACTGTGCTATGTGCTTCTTGGCTTTGGTTTACAGTGGTAGTCATGACCATAGAGTCTTAGGGTTTGAAGAGTAGGAAGGGCGATGTTAAGTTATCTAATGCAATGGCTTTCTAACGCATAAGTCTGTCTCTAAAATCTCCATCCAGTGGACAATTAAGTCTCTGTTTGAACACCTCTGGACGCAGATAACTCACTTCCAAAACCATCTGAGGATAGAAAACCCTACATTTTATTAAACTACCATTCTTTTCTCTGTGACTTTATCCCATTACGAAATTTATATTCAGCGAATGCTTAACTGGGTCCCAGATACTATTCTATGTGTGCACTTTTAGTCTTCAAAAAACCCTACGACATAGCTAGTATTAATAATTTGATTTTATGGACAAGGAAACCAAGCCATGGAAAATTTAAATAGTTTATCCAAGGCTGTAAAACTCGAAAACCAAATTGAAGGAACTAGAATTCCTATCTAGGTCCTAGCATTTCTGGTCCTATGCTCTTAATTAACTCTACAATACTCAATAAATCTAGTATGACCTCTAGAATAGATGTAAAATTAATAAATCTTCAAGTTATAAAGTTTTATAAATCATTGTGGGGGAACAGATGGGATGTGGAATTATGTCAGGTGATTATATTTGGATTTCTTGTTCGTTCATTCGTTCAGCAAAGGTACCTGCTATAGAACTCTGACAGGTGCTGCAGATGAGGACAGGACGCAGCATCCGCCCTCAGATGGAGCTTATGTTCCAGAGCAGGGAGGCAAATGCAAACAGATGGTGAACAAGAAAGTACCAGATACCGACCTCAGGGAACTAAAGCAAGGGACTGGGTTGTAACTGCTGAGCGTTTCTGCTTCTGGTAGGGAGGCCTTTCTGAGGAGGTAACGTTGGAACTGAAAACAAATCTTTGATATTTTACTCATTAAGAATTAGAAATAAGAGTTTTCAAATATCGAAAATTTTAGAAACAAAATCGAATCCTCCTAGAGCATAAATATAATACATTTCCCCCCAATTTACCTCTTGCCCTTTATCCAGAATACAGTTGAATATAAGTTAGCTCTTCGTTGAGATAATTTCGTTGATACTCCCAGGTTGCACTTAAATCTTTCCCAACCACAAGAGAAGCCAAATGGTCTCATCTACCTTTTTGAAACCTATCGT
Source organism: Pteropus medius (assembly GCF_902729225.1). NCBI lineage: Eukaryota > Metazoa > Chordata > Mammalia > Chiroptera > Pteropodidae > Pteropus > Pteropus medius. The sequence goes on along the minus strand of NW_024347788.1, from coordinate 8,542,179 downwards.
GTGATTTTGATGGCCTCTCAGAGATCTTCCCAAATTGTGTTTAGGTCTGTGCATCTTGCCTGTGTCAGAAGCCAGCTGGTTTCAATGACTGTCCTCCGCAGTCAGATAAACTCTAAGCAAAAGCGATGTTTCGTTTTTTTCCTCCTTCCTCTCTCTAATTATATGTTACATGCACATTTGATTGGATTGCTCACAGAATCAATCAAGTCTCCAGTTCCATTTGCCCTTCTCTGTAGTTCCCCATTTTAAACAGCTCTTTGCTGTGGTAATTATAGTAGCTGTGACTTTAAGGATTAAGGTTTCCTTCTGCAAGGACTATCAATTAGGGTAAGGGCATTGAAGCAGACAGTTGTCAATTGACAGAGAATGCCAAGAGTTTGAAAAGTCATTTAGGAATGTTACAAATGTTGGAGCTTCCTGTCTGGAATAGTCCCGCTTACATAGTTTGTGTGGTTTAAAAATAACAATCCTACTTATCTTTGAAGATTTACCTAGAACAGGCATCGTTTCCTCTTTTCAAGCTGTTCCTCACATCCACCTCTTTAAACCCGTGCTCATCCTCCACCTTGCCCTTGGCCTTCGTCCTCAGCAGCCGTGTCCCGGATACAGCTGCCTGGTAGAAGGCCTCTCGTACTTTGTGGCACGTATGTACTTATGTACGTGCAGCTCTGGGCTACATTAGAATCCTAGAGGTCAGGGAACAGGAATCATGCCATTGTTTTTGTTTATTTTATGATTATGATTATTTTTTTTTATCGAGGTGCAATTTGCATCACAAAAAATTAACCATTTTAAAGTGAACGACGCGGTGGCATTTAATACATTCACAATGTTTTACAACCTCCACTGCTATCCAGTCCCAAAACATGCCGTCGTCCCAGAAGGAAGCCAGCCCCACACCGTGGAGCCCTCGCTGCCTGTCCTGCCTCTGCCCAGCCCCCGGCAGCTGCTCTCGAGATTTTTCCTTTGCATCTTCGGGGCCCTGCACAGTACCTGGCTCAGAGAAAGGGCTTGATAAGTGTTAATCAGGATAATGAATGGATCGCAGATTTCTGAAAGGACAGGAACTGTCTTTATTTAAATTGCTTCATTCATTCCCACCGTTGGGGACTGACCAGCATGAACCAGGAGCGTGCTGGGAGCAGGGCATGGAGAAGGAGCGACCCAGTGGCGTCCCTGCGTTCGAGGACTTAGCCGAGCCCTGTGCTGTCCGCTAGGAATATCGTGGCATCTGTGTATGGAAACCTTCCGGTAGCCGCACGGGGGAGTTTTCCGTTACTACTGTAACAATTACCATGAGCTTAGCGGCTGAAAACAACCTCAATTTGTTCTCCTATAGTATTGAAGGTCAGAAGATGAATGTAGTTCTCACTAGGCTAAAATCCAAGCGTTGGCTGGACTACGTTCCTTCTGGAGAAATCCATACTAAGCCTTCCAGATCCGACGTGTGTTTTCACACAAAAGCACGTCTCGGTGTGACCCAACCACATTTCACGTTCTTGGTAGCCACACGTGGCTGGTGTCTACCATGTTGAACAGCACAGATCCGGGGCGACAGGCAGACACTAGAAAATGATTACAAGCATGGCACGTGTCAAGGAAAAGTCCTGAGTCCTATGATCGCAACTGTAGAGAGCCTAGGCTCATTCTGAGGCGTTGGGGACGTTTCCTGCAGAAAGCAAAAACCTGAATGACAAGGGGCTTGGGTCTTAAAAGCAGGAGAGATTATATGTTCCCCGCCTCTTCCCAGTTTAAACCTTAAACAGCTTCTTTTGTCCTATGGCAGAAGTTCATGTTAAGGATTTGGGGCCAATCTAAGAAATGATGGGACTAGGTATGAATTTCTTAGACAAACAATGACCCTGATTGCTTTTAGAATCCCAGTGTCTTCATTCTTAACATTTCTCCCTCAGTGGTCTTTTTAAATGGAAGAAAATATTTTTTTGTTACATTATCTTCTCTCACAAGTTTCCCATCGGACTACATGGTTAATATTATTTCAACGGAAAGTAAATCATTCCATTTTTTTCTTTTTAGTCTTTAGGAACTTCCATATTACAATGTATTTCTAGGGTGTGCTTTGTTAAGTTCCCCCGTGCCCAGATGGTTACCCCCAAATACAACCAAGGTGTACGTTCCCATCTCCTGTAACTGTGGTGGGCTGTCATGCCACCTGCGTCGGTCGATTTTACAGAAGTGGAACCTGGCAAAAAAAATGGCCAGACGGGCATTTTATTGGGCGAAGAGAACCATAGCTGGCACTGGGCTGAGTCACTGAGGAATCTCTGTCTTATTCTTCTGGTGACAATCCTAGTCCCGCTGTTCTGAGCCACTGGGGTAAACGGTAACTTGTTACTAACCCAGATATAGAAAGCATCCTATAAAATGAGCCTCTCAAGAAGAGTTTAAGACTTTGACGAGTTGGCAGGAAGGTTGGGGCGCTTCTTCGGAGCAGTTTAATAAAACTGATTTTGGATGGTCGGAAGGTACGGACCGAATGCTGCCTGCTGAGATCTTTCGTGTCGCCCTGTCCAGGGAGTGGCTGAGCTATGTCCCACACGTCAGGGGCAGGACGTGGGCAGTAAAGAAATCAGTGGCAGCGTCGCTTCCTGATTTACCTTGTTCGTTTTATGAAAACGGCCTACGTTTGGGTAAACTCTCCTCTCAACTCTCAGGTCGTACGCAAGGAGCGCTTGCTTCTTTTTCAAGGAGGGAGGCCTCAGAGGTTTAAGGCATCAGATGGGGTCACGCTTCCTGTTAGTTCTCTTTAGACCATCGGTGGAGAAGGCCTGTGCAGACCTCCGCCTCCATTCAGAAAGTCCTCAGGGTAATTTGTTTTCTGTCATCTGTCGAAAGTCCAGGTAATTCACTCCACACTTCCTCTTTTCTTTCAAAAGCTAAAATGTTCTTTTATTATAGGTGCGTAGAACAGATTTTAAATTCAGTTCTAGGTGACCTTTATTCAGCCCAGACCTTTTAAAGCAATAAACTGCGAAACATCTGAGCTGGTCTTGCTCCCGTCTCGGGAATGCTATGCCCCTCTCGCTGCTGCCCCGTCCCCCCTCCACCTGCCTCTTCCTAAGTTCTGTTTGTCCGCACCCCACGACCCTATATATTTTCTTAGTCTTCTGTTTTGGGGCCCCACTCTGCGGAAACTTCCCCAAGGGAAGGAAAAAGAACATCCGGGTTTAAGCAGTCTGTTTTTCCCTTCGTATGGCATCCCAGCACGATCCGGGCTCGGAGAGCACTGAGGAGGTGCCAGCATGGTACACGCAGGTCTCTGGATGTGGGTGCCAGTCACCGTGGGGGGATCTGGAAGAAGCTGGATTCTCCGTTCCCCGGGGCTCTGCAGCGAACCCGTGTAAACACGTACACAGTGCTTCTCGAGGGAGAAAGCGCCCCCCACTCTGATGAAGGATGTATGGAGGAAACCAGCAGTTTCTCTTTACAGAGAACTCAAACCTGACAGGTATTTAAACAACACAGAGGCCCTACCTGGGATTCCAGTCGAAAGCAACGACGTACGTTTTAATTCATCAGCGTTCTCTGACGTTTTGGAATTCTGAGGGTTCGTCCATCTCCACTGATTTTGGCTCATCGTGAATTACAAAGATTAAAAGCTTTGGAAACAAGTATGCCCGATGCTCACGTTAGATCATTCCCATTACAGTCTGCTGAGCACCGATCCGAACCCAAGGCAGAAGTGTCCTGAGCGCTGACGTATTTATTGTGCACGGGAGGTCGGGGCGGCAGAGTGGGCATACGCCGTGGAGTGTGCTCGGGCTCAGGAGGTTCTTTCATTTCTAGAATCCAGTGACGACGTTGCACTTTTTCTAATCGCAGGGAGAATGCTGTGCTGTGGGTTGCTTTTCCGATTGGCGTCTTTATAACCACCTTCGAGGACCCCTGCCTCTCTGAAAAGTCCTTCATATGGGCTCTTGTTTTTTTCCTGTCAGATTGACACATATAATATTACATTTTAAAAAGCACTTAGTCTGTCATAGGCAGCATTAGCCTTGAAGATTTGTGGTCCATGTTGTCATCTGGAGAGGGAAAATTGGTTAAATGACAGGGAAAATATGGCAGTTTATGAACAAAATCGTTTCCGAGTTTCGTTTTCTGTTCTATTCATTCATATCCCTGCCACTAACCTCATTAGGTCAAGGGCTCCGAGGCATTTTGTACGAAATCGGCATATGTTTTGGTGACAGTAGTAACGCGTATTAGTATCTGCAGGGTGATTTTCCTTCCTGTTTGGGGGAAAACAATAGTTTTCAAATACCTCTCATTTTTAACCTGAAAAATTAGTATCGCACAGTGCATTTTGCCACGGGAAGGTCTTTGAGGCAGGATACTGAAGTCTGTCTCACTTTTCCCATAAGTCAGAGAACTCTTCGAACTCTTGCCAGCAGCTGTAAAGACCAAGCAATTGAATTAACTTCTGTGGCAAGACTGATTTTTTTTGGATACCGTTGTATTATTTGTCCTAAAGTTATCAGGCACCTGAGGAAAACAGCATCCTTTGGGTTTGAATCTTGAAGGACGGTTCCTTGGTTGGGATGATAATGGGAGAAGGGAGTGAGGTTCCCGCCGACCGTGGACTATGGAACGAGACATCTGTAGGCCTGGGCGGGTGTCCACGTAGTGCTTGCAGTGCGAGGTCGCCAGCTCGCATCTGGGATGCTTCGTCACTGCCGGGCAGATGCTGGTGCGAAACAGGTCACCGTGGCAGCAGAGCGTGAGAACCCACCAGTTTCTTTTCTTCTGGCAGTGACAGCCCTTGCGTTCTATTCGTGCTAATTGTGAAAAGGCCACGCCCTCTCCGAGACGCCGGTCTGCGGGTAGTAGCAAGCCTTGGCAGCACCTAGAGGTAGAAACCCCAGCAGCTGCAGAGGGTTCAGACAGCACCGATCCCATGGCACAGACACATCGCTCTCTCAACATTAACCAGTGGAATCGTGGACGGGAGAGGCATACGAGCACGTCGGGTTTTCATAGAGACTTTTCTAAGTGCCTTCTCGGTTGCAGACACCCGGAAGGATGCTCATGCCTAGGGTTACAGCAGTCTCGTGAAAGGAAAAGTCACCGAGATAAGAAAAATGAGCAGCATGAGGACAAGAAGCAGTGACATTCAATGAGTCCTTGTCACCGGCAGACATTAGCATGCAGGCCTGCTACTACTTTTCCATGTTTATGCGATTTCCTTGGCCAAGCAGAGAGCCTTTGGAGCACTCGTAGCAGTTAATATCATGCAAGTTTCTGTATCTTTCTGGAACGCCTTATATTTTTTTAGTACCAACGAGACTCTTCTCTGTCCCCATGTGCCTCTAAAATTTTTAAGAGAATCAAAGAATGCATAATTTATATCTGTCCCAGAGGTGATGGAATGACTCAGTGATGTCAATGAAGGGGCGATTTTAAATTTCATGTCTTACACAAGAGGTGATTTTTATGTGAGGGCTGTAAAAACCGGCCTCAGGGATAACCAGATAATGATCCCTCTCAGGACCAGGCTAGAGTCCAGGAGGACTGCAGCGGAAACCTGGGGGATCAGCTTTGTCCTCGTGAGTCGTGGTTGCCACAATGGAACACCTGGCAACCGATTCCACTGCACGGAACGTGCCTCATTCCCGCGCCCAGAGAGTGCCCGCTGGGGAGCCGCGTCTCAAAAGGCAGGTGAGCAGGGATTTCATGTGCAAGAATTCAGGACAAGGCTGAGTGAGCTTCCTGTCTACAGCAGCAGCAAAAATAGTGCTTTCTCCACTCCGGTCCCAGAGGCGCTGCCTGAGGAGTCAGATGCGATCCCTTGGTCCTAAGCCACGAGCACGATGACCCCGCGGGGATCACACTGTCTTCACTGAGCTCAGAGCCCGGACACCCTCCCCCGAGCCCCCGGGGTACGGCTTGTTGGAAACGGAAAGGCCTCGAAGCCGCAAGAGAGCAAAATAATGTCCTCTGTTCCTCAGCTTGGCTCGTTCTTTGAGCCGAACAGTTCTGAACATTTGCTTTTAAGCATTTGGTGGCTCCTTGTTATTTCTCTGGGAAAATTTAGGTGCAAAGGTACAAAGTCTTATAATCTAGTTGGGGAAAAAGCTTATGTAAACCTAGAATTTCAGCGGGTAGAACTGGAAGGAATTTCGTTCCAGGTTGATTCTCTGCTTTGCCTTTGACGCTCGTCTGTGTTTTTGTCTACACGTCTGTAAGTGTCCGTATTCATTTTCGTTTGCATATAGCAATCTCCATTCCGTCAATCCCTTCCTCTCTCAGAGAATGCTCTCGATAAAGCGCCCTAATGATTTCCTCATTCGTCTTCATCCTAGGAGACTTTTCTGCCGTATTACGCTGTCGACCACCGGCTTCGTCTTGAAATCCTCACTTCCTTTTGCTTCTGAGCTGTCTCTAAGTCCTGGCTCCTCCTGCTTATCTGGTAGGCACACGTACAGGCATATCTCGTTTTATCGTACTCCACTTTGTGGTGCTGACAGATATCGTGTTTTATAGAAATCGAAGGTTTATATAGAGCAAGTCCATTGGCACCCTTTTTCCAAAAATATTTGCTCACTTTCTGCGTCCGTGTCATATTTTGGTAATTCTCACACTAGTTCAAGCGTTTTCATCATTATTATATCCATTATGGCGATCTGAGGTCGGTGATCTTTGGTGTTGCTATTGTAATCGTTTGGAGGCCCCACAAGATGCACCCACATGACACAGGGACCTAACCGATAAGTGCTGTATGTCCTGACTGAGCCGCCAGCTAGCTGTTCCCCCATCTCGCTCCCTCTTCTCGGGCCTCCCTATTTCCTGAGACACAACGATATTGAAATCAGGCCAGTTAATAACCCTACAGTGGCCTCTAAGTGAAAGGAAGAATCACACACCTCTCACTTTCAATCAAAAAGCTAGGAATGATTAAGCCGAGTGGGGAAGGCATGTGGAAAGCCGGATTAGGCCTAACGCTTGGCCTCTTGTGCCACTAAGCCAAGCTGTGAATGAAAAGGAAAAGTTCTTGAAGAAAATTAAAAGTGATACTTCAGCAAACGCATGGATGCTAAGAACGGGAAGCAGCTTTGCTGATAAGGAGAAAGTTTTAGTGGTCTGGATAGAAGATCAGACCAGCCACAACGTTGCCTTAAGCCAAAGTCTAATTCAGAGCAAGGCCCTAATTCTTTTCGACCCTGTGAAGGCTGAGAGGTAAGGAAGCCGCAGAAGAGAAGTTTGACGCTGGCGGAGGTCGATTCATTGGGGTTAAGGAAAGAAAGGATTTCCATAATATGAAATGCAAGGTGAACAGCAGGTGCTGATCCAGAAGCAGCAGCAAGTCATCCTGATCCCGCTAAGATCATTAATGCAGGTGGCTGCACGAAACAGACTTTCAGTGTCGGTGAAACAGCTTTATATTGAAGGCAAAGCTTTCAAGAAGGTTTCTGAGCTAAAGCAAAGGTGACTGAGGTGAGCAGAAACCAGAGAATAACTAGTAAATTGATTAACGACGTGTCCCAGATGAATATCTAGAGTTCTCTTATCTGTCTGCCTGCCTGTCTGTCTGCCTATCTATTATGTATCATCTGTCCGTCCGTCCATCCGTCTATCCATCCATCCATCCATCCATCCATCCATCCATCCATCATCCGTCCATCCATCCATCCATCCGTCCATCCATCCATCCATCCATCCGTCTCATCTATTTACCTGTCTGCCATGGCTGGTTTTTATATGTTTTGTGGCATGCTTATTCTCAGTGAGAATAAAGAGCTAGGGGTGAGATGGTTCTATTCTTACTGTTATAATAATACTATTATAAAAAGTGATTTTAAAATGAAATTTATTGGGGTGACAATGGTTAATAAAATTATATAAGTTTCGCAGTGTACAATTCAATAATACATCATCTGTATATTGCATTGTGTGTTCTCCACCCAGAGTCACATTTCCTTCCGTCGCCATATGTTTGACCCCTTTACCCTCACCCACCTCCCCCTCCCCCCTTTCCTTCTGCTAACCACTAAACTGTTGTCTGTGCCTATGAGTTTTTGTTTGTTCTATTCATTTGTTGCTTTCGGTTTTAGAAAAGGTCATTTTAATAGTAACATGACTTAGAAGGGCATGAGGATGTCATCAGGAAGACACCTTAAGGAATTACTGAAGTCTTTCAGATGAAAGGTCGAGTGGATGAATAAATGAAGAAATACATTTCTAAGGATATACAGCTAGCTATTTACTGTCTGTTACCTAATTTTTTAAAGCTTCTCTTAACCAAGAGACCTCAGTCATGCTGCATAAAATCATCGTTTCAATAAATATTTATTGATGACCTACCTGAGCTGTCAGCCCTGGGGATCCGACAGACCTGCATCCATAATGGACAGCAGGAAATCATTAGGTCGCATTTTCCTGCCATCCTCAGCCCCAGAATTCTCCTCAGTTCAGACCGCTAGCAGCCACTGCTAATGATCGAAATTGGCTTTTGAAATGAAGTCTCTTTGCCTGTCTCCCGTCTGGTCTCATCAATAGAATGAGTTTTAAAAACTTAATGATTGTGGTGATGAAAATAATAATTGCACTAATGGACACTAATCAGCAAATGAATGCAGGAGCCCGAGGGTTGGCAGACCTAGAACGGCGCAGGCCGGAGCTTCGGGGCCAGCCCCAGCCCCAGCGAGAGCCTGCGGCCCTCCTCACCTGCGGCCCTCCTCACCTGCGGCCCTCCTCACCTGCGGCCCTCCTCACCTGCGCTGCTCGCTGCCCTCCCAGCCTGTGGCCTGCCTGTGCTCTCAGGTGGGCTGCGCAGACCTAACAAAATGTTTCCGAGAGGAGGTACACGGTGCCGCTGTTGGTTTGTTTAAGGTATGATTTTTCTCTCTTAGTGACAAATGGTTAGAGGAGTCTCTGACTTCTTCCCAAAAGCATCCCGACGTGCGTGCTGAGGACAGCTCTTCACGGTCAAAAGCTGGAAATGTAATTCAGACAGATCGCGAGTGTTCCCCACATATGTCATTCTTCGTGGTCAGCGTGCTGTAGGCCAGCTGTCCTAGGAGGTCTCGTGCGTGCATATCAGGGAAGGGGGAAAATGGTTTCTGGATGAGCCTTACGAGGCAAAGCCGTGATCTCTCCCCCTTCATCAAAATGCCATGGCCGTGGTAGTCTGTGCTCTCCAATGTGCGTCTGTAAATGGTAGCGCCAGTGGTCGGAGAATCGAGACGAGTGTTGCAGGCGTTTGAACTTCACTTGCGCGTCACAGATTTTCAGATTTTTTTTTTTCTTACACATTGGATTTTTGTGGCAACCCTGCGTCAAGCAGGTCCCTCGGCTCCATTTCTCCAACAGCATCTGCTCACGTCCTGTCCCTGTGTCACATATTGGGAATCCTCTCCATGATAACGAGCTTTGTTCATCGTCATTGTATTTGTTATGACGATCTCTGATCGGTGACCTCTGAGAGATCGTCTGTGAAACGAAGGGTCAGTCGATGTGGCAGACTTCATCGTCGTCTTATTTTTAAGAAGTTGCCAGCGGCCACCCCAGCCTTCTCCAGCCGCCAGCTGGCCGTGATCGGTCAGCGGCCACCAACATCGAGGCGGGACTGTCCACCAGCAAAAAGATTATGGCTCGCTGAAAGCTCAGGTGATGGTTTTTTAGCAAAAAGCATTTCGTTTTTTTTTAGCAATAAAGTACTTTTTAATTAAAGTATACATTTTTTTTTAGACGTGATGCTAATACACACTCAATACACTACAGTGTAGTGTAAATATAGCTCCTATATGCACTAGGAGACCCAAAAATTCGTGGAATGTGCTCTGTTGATAGAGTGGCTGTGTTGTCATTGTCTGGGACAGAATCTGCACCACCTCTGAGGCCTGTCGGATTCTGTCACAAGAAAAGACTCAGATTCGTCACCTAAGGACTTTTCCTATTGTTCTTTGAAAGTGCAACAGATCGGCATTTTTATAGAAGGGGAGCTTTTTTCCCTGTGATTTTTAGAGACCCAAAGTAAACATTTTTAAATGTCAGAAAGCTTTAAACCCAGTCTGGAGTGTCATTAGAGAGCAGACTGCCTAGAATTCACAAATTGAAACATCCTGCCATAAAATGTATTGGGAACGAGAAACCAAGAAAAGGCGGGCATGCAGTTCAATAAATATCAGGCTCTGGGTTTTTTGCTTGTTAAACTCAAAGATGCCTGAATCATACCCTGACTCATGATTTGCAGATCTGCCTTGTAAATTCTTCTTCCTTGCAGCTATGGCGGTGGGAAGGGAGGGGAGTAGACACGTCGCTATAACACTGCTCTGCGAGCTGCTCATCTCTCTGCATTTCGGTTTCTCTCCTCTAAATTTAGGGACATTTCTCGTTCTCATTTTCCTACTCCCCGTAAATACGCAAAGATTAATTCATTAATTTCTGGGCCACATCCAGGCCGGAGCAAAATTAACTTCGGGAGTTATGTTTATCATTTCAGGCAATTATAATTTTTTTTTTTTAATAAAGTGCATCTTGGCAAGCGGTTTATTTTTTTTAATATAACTTTGTCCATTTTAAAGCACATTAAACATTAAAAAACGATTATAGAAAGGTTAAAGTGATAGGACTCATTAGACTGAAGATGACATGAATTTTAAAACAATAATAGAGATAAAATGACTTGCAACTAGACGCCGACGTGGAGAAAAAGCAGTTGACGCAGATGCTGAATTGAAATATGTTACTTTGATAACTCCACAGAGTTAGGTGCACGGAATATGACCGTGCTGGTGACCCTCTTGTTAAGGGTTTGGTCATTACATGTTGTTTATTCCAAGCCTCCAAACCACTAATTACACCATTGGATTTTAGTTGTATTTTTTTCCCTCCGTCTGTCCCGGTGAGTTTAAAAAAATTATTGGAGAGACCAGTCGGGAATTGACATGGAGGCCCTTCGTTCAGATTAACAAATTGGTTTGTTGAATGAGTAGCATTTTCCATTTTCCTATTCCTGGGAAGGAAGGTCGGTCGTTCCACTCATTCTTAATTTAGATGGTCACTGAAAAAATAATAGACAGGATTTTAGTCGGAATTACAGGCATAATAAAACTGCCCCCAAATCAAAGCATTTTCACACACACGAACATTTAAACTCGAGTAATGTAAAGCATAAGGATAGTTCAGTAAGTTAGTAAACATTTCAAAGACCTATACCTCCTCTTGAGAGCGGGAACAGTATCTTATAATTATTCTCCTCTCAAATGATTCCAGTACAGATAATACTACGTTCTGAGAGTTCTGAGCTTCCGGTCTTAGCTCTTTGTCTTTCCGAAATAATGCTTTATTCCCCCAAATAACCAGTGTTTTTTTTTCTGTGTTGCTGCACATAGAAGGATTTTAACAAAAAATCGCATTCTAATGGCAGATAGATGTGCTGTTGCCACTGAGCGTAACAATCTGTGTGTTCCAAACCCAGAAATACAATGTAGTTATTTCTAAGGAAGATGAGTGTTCATCTTCCTTAGAAATACTGGTAGAATAGAATTTATGTGGTATATTAAGTATAACATTATTGATCTAAGTGCTGATGGTTTGCCCTAAAACGACTATCTCTGAAATGTTCAAAATAACCTTGAATTTGTGGTCAAGTTTATTGAGTTCACCCTCTATGAGTGTGGAATAATCATCCTTTTTGAAGGAAGCAGTATGACCGCACGGAAACATTTGGTCTTATTATTTTAAGAGTAAAGAAATCCGATGTCAGACATAAACTGGCTTATTAATCCATGCTACTAAATGACAAATGAGAAAAAAATGTAAACTTTCGTATCTCCAGAGCAACTTACTTATTCTCTTCAACATTCGTATAAGAGGGCAAAATTTTAATAGCAGAAACATTTTGTTGAAACGTGGCTTATAAAAACAGAGATTTCTTAAACTGCCTCTTTTTAATTATCATCATTCACAATTTATTTTGATACTGTAATATGCATGGTGACTTTAAAGATTAACCATTTAAAAATGAGGCCCCCCCCCAAATGCAATGGTAAAATCTCTTTAAAAATCGTCATAATAGCTGAGATTAATTTTCCACCCATCAGTGGTTTTGTTTTGCTTCTCGGAATGACCCCGTGGGACATTTCCTGGGATGGCGTGCTTCGTTGTTGTGGTGGTTTGTTTTTTACATAAATCTTAAGAAGTTGGTTCTGCACCAGCAGCTGTCATAGCTCACCCTTGGATTTTCTGTTATTCCCAAGTCGATTTTGCCCAAAGTGCTAATTTGGAAGCTCACAGACAAGCTAACAACAGCCAGGGATCTTTCCCTTAATTAAGCTAAATTAATACTAAAATTCTGCTGAAGACGGATTGAAATCCCCCAGCCCCGCTCCCCAGATATGTCTCCGTGGGTCCTGGAGCTGGGACCCCGTGGTTACCCTTCACCCACTGTTCTTCCTTTAGTCTCTTTGGATCCCCAAGGCCCCATCCTGGATCTGTGAGTAAGAGCCGCAGGCCCCGGCTGCTTCTGGGGTCCCTACCCACCCCCAAGCATTTTGCGTCAACAGCTGAGGAGCTGCTCAGCCTCTGGCAGGCTCTGCCAACAAAAAAACCGCAGCCTGCAGAAGGACGGGGGAGACGTGTGTTTGATGTCCAAAGCGGGAATTCAAAATCACTTTTCGTTCAGGAAGCACCACCCCGGGCACTTTCCGCCCGCTCCGCCCCGGCCTCTCTGACCCTCTGTCTCTCTGCCTTGCCTTTGCCGGCCGTGTCATCCTCGTTCCCACTGTCCTCTCTGCCGTCGATCTGCCGCCTCGTCACTGCCGTGCCGTCCAGGAGTTCCTTCCTCAGAGCGGCCTTCTACCCCGTGGTGACGTTCGCTTTCTTCACCGCACTTTTCACTGTCCGGAGGAACGTCACTCAGCTCTCTGTTTACTTTTGCGCTCCGTGTCCCTCGTTGGTCTCCACCCCTGCACGGACCTAGGAGCCTCCTGATGAGAGGACAGACCTTGCTTCTCTCTGCTCACCACTGTTGTTTCTGTCTTAAGAGAGCGAGGCGCTACTGGTAGGTGTCCATCAAATGTCGAATGAATGAATGAATGCACGCGTGAATGAATGGATGACATAGACGATAGCATTACCTCAGCAGGGTTCACGGGGGCTGCAGACAGCAGCCTGGAACATTCACGGTTCCGCAGAGCAAGACAGGTGTTTCTCTTTCCAAATATTTGCCTTGGAGATAAACTTTTAGAGTCCTACTTTCTTAAGTTAGGGATTAGCTTAGACTCCTGTGATAAGGGCCCATTCAGTTGATTAATGGAGAGCAAAGAATAAGTAAACATTTCCTTATTTAAATAAACAGAGTTGAGATGTTGGAGAGGTCGACTCCTTGGCAGTATCCGGCTCTAAAGTTATTTCCCCCTCCTGACCAAACACGGCCTTTTGCGAACTCCCACTAGTTGAGTCATCGTCCCCGAGGGAACGGGCTGGCTTCCTCTAGGGCCCCTCCCCGCCTTTGGAATGCACACAACATTCTCTCCATTTATTCGTCTTAGTCTCCTCCTCCAGTCTCCTTCCTTTCTCCACTGTTCCTGACCGCTCCGCTCCTTCTGGGCTCCCGGTTCTGCGTGGACATGGCGCACGAGTACGGCTCACTGGGCTTTGTCATTCTCTGACTCACACTGCTCTCTATACGAGGCAACGCTTTTTAAGCTTGTCGTGCACCAGGCACTGCTCTCTGCGACAACCCCTTTTAGCCGACAGCGGGTCCTCTGATGTAGCTGCCGTTCATTAATTTGGACACGCTGTGCCTGTTTGTGCCCTACGGGGAAGGAAGGAAGGAATCCGAACCCCGAGAAGTCGGCTGGCTCTTGGTAAGACAGTGACAAAACAGGGTGGGAGCAGGATTTTCGCTTTGCAGCCGGCTCCGGTGCCCATGCTCCGCCTCCCCGTTCGGTCAAGGGCAGTCGAGCACGCCGTGGGCCGGGTTCGTGCCCTGTCATTCTCTGCATACCAGCGACAGGTCCGGGCAGTGCCCCGCGCAGAGTGTGTACCCTCAGTATCGTGTGTAAGTGATAATAAGGGATAGGCTGCAAATCGCCAAAATACAAGCTCTCAGGCAATTGCTGTGAAGATGCAAAAGGAAACCTAGGAAGCCCCCGAATTCTTTCGTCAGTGAAATAATAACTTTCGAGACCTGCGTTGTGGTCTCATTCATACTTTGCTCTCTCTCTCTCTCCTCCTCCCACTTGAGGCGCTTTAGTTCTGTTTATACAAGATATGCAACTCTCACTCGAGGAAAGTATATTGCATCTTTTTTTGTAATAGTTAAAACTTGGAAGTAACCTAAAAGTACGCCAGTAGGAATGTGGGTTTTACAGCGACCTGTCCAATAGGATGCAGGGTAGCTGTTAAAAAGAGCATGTCGCTCTCCGCCAAGGATGTGGACCAGTGCTGCAGGAATTTCATATACAGTTGAACCCGTTTGAATAAAATGGCAAACACTGCCACGTAGTTTTAAGCACGCGCCAGCAGATACGCGTGCATCAACAGGAAGACGCATATGCTCATATGGGCACGGGCTGTACTCGAAACCCTCCATGGTTATTCTCTCTAGAAAGTAGGAGGGAAGGCTCAGGCTTTTGAATCAGTTGAAACTTTTACTTTCATCACGTTTTAGTTTTAAAGTAAAACCCTCGTTAGAGCACTTAAAGCAAAACCCTACTTAAAGCACTTAACTAAAGGGAGAATATGTTTCCGCATTTTAAGAAAGTTACATCACCCTCCAAATGACATATTTTTCCTTATGATCCATGCTCCTGGCATGTCGTAATTCCCGTTTGAAATGAAGGTTTTCCTTGTCGTAAATTATAAACACCACGTACCTGGCTCGCCTTCTCCGTGTTTCTCGCCACTATTCTGGATGGTTCCTTTCCTACTGTGTGACCTTTGGCAGCTGACTTAGGAGAGGGACTTCCACATGGTCTCCACAGTTATGATTCTTGTTCTGTTCATAGTTTCGGACGTTTAGGATTGGGACAGTTTATGTATACGCCTCCAGAACGACGAAGGAAGCACATTTAAATAATTGCTCCCTTTCCGAAGTTGTCCGAACTGCCTGAGCGACTCTGTGCTGGGTTTGGGGTCCACGGATTTAGTTTTAAGTCCCCGCGAATCTCGTGTTCTCTGCAGATAGTAAGGCCGTGCATGGAATACTGGACCCCGGTACAGTTTATGAAGAGCCGAAACACAAAAGTGGTTTTAGTCAAACTATACATACATACATACATACATACATACATACATACATACATAAATTCAATAGCTTTCTTCAAAAAAAAAAACATCTGCCTCTATTCTTTGCATCTTTCGTTCGTTCCCCCTTTATAATTTGCTGTAATGATTCCGGCAGAGCAAACTAGAAAAAGAAAAAGAGTGACTTGTCTGATCGACTTGACGTCGAAAAGGGGAAGTGTGTCCTTGTCACCGAGGCAGAAATAAATAAACGAAAGTGAGCGGGAGCCAGGCAGAGGTGACGAATTCACATGACCGGTGAACACGCCGGGCTTGTCCCCACGCGGACACAGACCGGGGCCCCCGGCCTCGCCGCGCCTCGAAGGAGCCAGTGACCAGCCAACTGGTTTCAAATTAACTGCCGCGGGGACGAGGACACCCAGTCACCAGCCACACCGGAGGCCGCCGTGGGGACGAGGTCAGTCAAGCCCGGTCATCGGCACACGGCCCGTGGGCTTTGGGCTGAAAACCCAAAGAAGTCGGCAAGGTGCTCGTGGCCAGCGGAGGGGGCAGCCACCTTCCACGTGGCCCTGGCTCGCGTGCAGTCCCCCTCCCACCCGGTGGGATGCCGGCCGAGGCTTCTGGAACCTTCTAAGGCAGGGGATGCTGCGAGTCCGGGGGAGAGCAGCAGTTCTGGGAAGCAGGGTAGACCCCGTCAGCCGCGACCTTCTAACCCACGAGACTCCTTCTCCCTCGTTTCTCCCCATTCCTGTTCGCTCTGCTGTCAGCCACGGAGTGAATCTGCTGTTAGCCCAACTCCCGAAGCCGTTGGAACCCAGCGGGTCGAACTGTGCAGCATCTTAGGAGTGTTCCCGGGCCGGGGCCGGGGCCGGGGCCGGGGCCGGGGCCGGGCAGGGCGGAGGAGGCTTCTCCGAGCACCGAGCAAACCTCCTGGTCCCGGGGGCCGCTGGATGCCACATCAGTCAAAGCCACCGAGCTGCCCCTCCCATCCCATCCCTGCCGCCTCTGCCCCTCTCACGGGGAGGTCCCCCCTGTGCACACTCCTTTCTGTTCCTGTCATGGGGTGCTGCGTGCGTTTAGCTACTTGTCCTCGCTTTTCCTGCTGATTGAAATGTTTGTCATTCATTTTTTTCACCTACTCGAAGCCTGTTCAGCTCAGGTCTTCTACGCTTCCCTTGAAAACCCCCTCTGCTAACAGAGATTTCTTCTTTAACTTTGACTATAGCCTTTCCGTGGCATGTACATACATACAGCGCTATGACAATCAACTTTTATCGTGGATTACAATTTAAATGGTGCGATGTCATTTAACTTTTTACGTGTTTTGTGCCTTATATACCTAACTAGATTGTCCAGCCCGTCAAAGGTAGAACCTTCTTTGATATAATTATCATTAAACTTACCTCTAAGATTGAAGTGTCTGATAAATGTTTGTCCAATGGAAGAAAGAATCAATTATGGATAAATATTGTGAGATGTTATAGGGAGCCTTGCTTTCTCTTGTTGCTGATTTGCTAGCCACGGCTTTTCAAAACAAATTTTCTGGTGTGACCGCTTAGTTCTCAGCTTTCACTGGCTTTGAGAGTTGAGAGAGCTGCAGTAAAGTAATTTGAACTGGTGAGAGAAAATATATTTTTTTAAAATTAAACATTATAAGTACAAAATAAAAGTTGTAGAAGGGTTCAAATAGTGTCTATACTCACTGTCATCTCTATCAATAAGGAAATACAGTGTCCTTAAGGGAAAGCCTGATGTTCTCTGTATGGATGACCGAAAAATGTTTCTTTGGTCTTTTGCTACTTATTAGAAAAGAAAAAAAATTTGTTCTGTAGTTAAAACGATTGGACAACTAAGCCTGGTAACTTTTTCTTAATTGCTCGCTTGTTCTCCTGGAAGCATCGAAGAGACTGTGAGAGCTTAAGGGTTTAGAAATAAATAACTATTATTTACAGTTAGAGCTCACCACGGGACACTTTTTGCTATGCTTCGGATGTCCATGTGGCATCAAAGTACTTTTAGGAATCCACCCCCTAAGAAGAGAAGATTAAGGAAGGGGAGTTTGGGGAAGATTGAAAACTGTGGACCGGGGAAGGAGGTCGTTTGTAACCCCCGAGCCTCCCTCCCCTCTGGTCTCTCTGCTCCGTACTGTCTCTTTAAAGCAGTACGTCATCCCTGGCTGCAGCCAAGCAGATTCATGCATATTTACCAGCTGCAAATTATAAATGTGCAGCCCAGAGAGGAGCAGTGTTCTTTGTCTTTCTGCTTCTCTTCCTGCACTAATGATTCAAAAACTAGTAACGCATCCATAATTTGGAGCCTTGTAACTTGTCATTTCCTTTGTGCACCAATTAAGTCTTTGTGATGCAAATAGGATTTTATTTTCCACCTGGGACTCTTCCATGTAGGTAGACTGAGGCTTTCTTTGTCCTGCGTCTAGGCTCTGATGTCATGATTGATTAAGGTATTAGAAGAAATATCGATCCCGTTAATGGCTTCTGCCTTGCCACGTAACGTTTTACATCTCCCTCCGCCGAAAGACCACATCCCCTTTTCGTCATCGGATCGACCATCAATGCCCTGGCCTTTCCTCTGCAATTATCTCGCTTGCCAAAGAGCAGTTGGTAAAAGTCAAGTATTTATAGACTTATCAGTGAAGTCGACATGTCTAAATAAAGTGCTTTCTGTAATACAAAAAGTATTGTACAGTACTACGGACTGAGCGAGCGAAGCGAGGGGCCAGCGGGCGGAAGCGAGGGTCGCGGACACCAGCGGTCGGGGGCAGTGCGCTACCGATGGCAGCTTCTTCTGTGTGATTGTTAGGACGCAGCAGAGGTGACGTCGCAGTAACCGCACTTTTCCTCCATAGCTTCTCTTCCTGATCCTAACTTTTTTTTTTTTTTTTTGCTTCTGAGAGCTTTGGGATATTAGTGGGTTCCGAGTTTATCTCAGAGTCATCTTTTAGAGTTTAGTATCTGAAGGGACCTACGGACAGGACCGTATCATATAACACGCGAGCTCTTGGGTAGAAAGGCATGATAAAAATACAAGTATCACTTTGTGGTAATAAAGCTACTACTTTATAACTTTAATTCTTAATTATTATCTAAGGTATAATTAGCCAAAAGTTTTTAAATAAAAAAAAACATTGCTGATGTAACAAAGCGTGGTGGGCTGGGAGTCAGTAGCCAGCCACTGCGTGGCCTTGTAGTGGTCACGTCATTACTCTGGCCACCAATTTCATCATTTTGGAACAGAAGATACCAAAAAAAGTATAAAAATCAAAGGAGATAATGAATGTCCAATTACTTTACAGCCTTTGACCAACATCTCCTGGTTGTCACCATCCTCCAGCCTCTGGCGGCCACCATTCCACTCTCTATTTCTACGAGTTTAACTTTTTTAGATTCCACTTTTAAGTGAGAACATAAAGTATTTGTCTTTCTCTGTCTAACTTATTGCACTTATCAGAATGCCCTCAAGGTCTATCCATGTTGTCACAAAAGGCAGAGTCCCCCCCCCCACCTTTTTTTTTTATGGTGAATAATGCTTTATTTTATATAAATAACATTTTCACATTTTCTTTTTGTCGGTTGATGGACACTTCCGTTGCTTCCGTGTCTTGGCTGTTATAAATAATACTGCAGTGAACACGGGGGTGCAACTATCTCTTCAAAATAGTTTTCCCATTTCCTTCAGTTATAGAACCGGAAGTGGCATTGCTGGGTAATCTGGTGGTTCTATTTTTAAATTCTTCAGGGATCCTACCTACTGTGTTCCTTAGTAGCCGTACCAGTTTACGTTTCTGACAGTTCAGAAATACAACGGATTTTTGTATACTGATTTTGTATCCTGTAACTTTGCTGAATTCCTTTATTAGTTCTAATGGGTTTTTTTTTGGCATAACTCTTTTAAAAAAATAATTTACAATTGCATAATGGCAGTGAAGAGTTTCTCTCGAGATAAATGTAGACAGAAATACTGTTGCATCCCGGACTGGTGTTAAGTTAGTAATGTTTCCTCTGATGAGATGCGCGGCTGGATCCTCAGGTATCCCCGCCTTTTTCATCCCAGATGTACTTTGGAGGGGATGGAAAAATCTCGTTGGACTCTCCAGAGGACTATGGGATCCCTTTGGAAATAACAAGGAATGCGTCATCATCCAGCACCCACGTGTAATCGTTTATGTTTTCTCCTATCATTAATGCACTTGGAAAGATATTTCGTGCTTTTTTACAAACTTCTAGACCTAGAATAGAAACACAAACCACACTTCAACATATCCGCCTTAAGTAAACATCACTGTGTGCCTGATTTATGTCATGCTTTTCGTTTGTTTATTATCCTGCATTTCCTTTAGTTCCTCTACTTGTCACTATCTGCAGGAGCGAACAGTTTGTAAAAGCAGAAACCAAAGCAAAATTGAATCATACAAATGACATCAGAAAAGAGAAGGAGGCAGCTATATTTAAGTGAACTAGCAAAGTATGAACTTTCTCTTCAGATCTCGTCATCGGGGCAGCTGGCTGTCAAGCCCGGTCTGTCTCATGGAGTAGCATTTTTTTCTTCCGGTTTATTTGCTTCATTTTGGAAAATTAAAACAGTCGTGGGACAGCGGTTGGCCTCCATTCGCTGGGACATATTGCCATGACTTCTTCAGCTGGTACGCAGTGCCCGTTTCTCTGGTTTAGGATGTAGAGGTCGTAACTGTAGCTATATAATCCTAAGCCGAGTGATAACATTTATATTCAGCTTTGTTGCCATTCTCAGTTTTATATATTTTTTCTCACCTCCTGTGCCCGCTCTCCCCTGTCCATAGGCACCTGTGGTGTCCTTAGGTCGCCTCTGACTGATCGAAGTCCCCACCCCCACTCCTCCACCTGCCCATGTGCAAATATCCCAGGCTCCAAACTCACCTGCACCTCTTCAGCACCATTAAGGACTCCTTTTTCTTATTTCGGATGGCTAAATCGGGAAAAAGTCATGTGATTAAACTAATTCGCAGCAGGTGGCCGTGACCGGCGAAGCCCCTCCTTTAATTCTCCTGTGGGTGTGCTTCCATTATAAAGGAGATAGTCTTTTTGTTCGTTCATTAGTTCAGTAGATAACTGAGGGTCTAGTCTTGCCATCACGTGTGAAGACAGATGAGATCTTTTTTGAGTGGATCGGTCCTGGATTTTAAGCGACGACGCCGGCTAAACCCTTGTGGGTTAGGCTTGTCTCGGTTCTGCTGTTCACACGAAGGAGTGGGCATGACCCGACCTCCCCATGGGCGGCGGCAGCTTCAGAGCAGGCGGGAGGAGGGAGACGAGTTCCAGAAAGAGAAAGCAGACCGCGGACACCAGACTGGGACGCGCAGAGAGAGCAGAGTCAGCGGAGGGGCTGAATTATTTAACCTGCAAGATGTCCTCTGACCCTAAAACTCTATGCACGTAGGAAAGGAAAAGGGAGGAAATAACATGAAATGGAAGGGAAAAGGAGAGACTTCTGGGTATACAGTAAAAAGCTGCATTTTTTTAGCTAAACACCTCCAGGTTAACAAGTATATGATGACGTGCTGTTTACCTCCTACAGCAAAGGTGAGCCCTTATCTGTAGCTTCTAGGAATTTAAAACCCAGCAGGTGAGCCAGCCTGCCCCGCCGGCCCCTTTCCTGACAACAGAAAAGGTCTCCCACCATGAGGCTGAGGCAGAGGCTGAGGCCAAGGCCAAGGCTGTCCATCACTTCTTCAGCATTGTCTTTTTAAACATTTTCCTTCCTAAGCCGGAACCTGCAAAGGAGTTTCGGAGGAGATCAGAAGTCTCGGTGAGTGGGGTGGGTGGGGCGGGCAGTAGAGGTCTAGAGGCGGGGTGCCAGCGGGACGTGCACAAAGAGAGGCCAAGAACAAAACCCAGCTCCTTACAAAATGAATGTTTTCTGCACTGAAGGAGCAAGAAGAGGCAGGGGAAGATTTAAGTGTTTGTGAAGAGAAGTCGAACCCCCTAAGCTTACCGTTCACACGTGAAGTCACAACAGCCCGATCTTGTGTGAGTCGGGGCACAGTTGTGTTGGGCCCACCCTGTCCCACCCTGGCCGAGAATCGCCGTGGAGGAGAGGAAGGGGAGGCTGTCACAGAGCCCCTGGACGCCAGGACAGCTCTGTGGGCCGCGGTGGCACCATGATGTGCGGTTTACATGGTGTTAACATACCAGACGTTCGTTCGCTGGCATCAGGTGTCATGAACTTACTGTTGCAGCGTGTTATACCTACGACTATCAAATTCGACTAACTCGTAATATAACTTTTGAGATGAAAAAGTGTTTTCACTGTATAAAAATGCTTTGTCGCTTCAAAAGGTCAGCGGCTTCCTGGAGCAGAAATGTGCCATGTAAATTTTTAGAAAATAAATAATCCCCTGAACTTGATTGATTTCATTGCTCAGTCCGAGGCCTCACCGTGGACATAGGTCAGCCTCGTTCTGGGTCAGGTGTGGTAGCATCTGCGGTTTCGATTTTATTTTAAAAAGCCAGGCGAAATGAAATTTAGGACTGTGTGTCTTTTTTCAGAGTTATCTGAACTTTCTGGAAAAAAAAAAAAGTCTTTTGTTGCAGTTTTCGAAGGATGTTGCTGGTGCAAAACAAAATCACACTAGAGATTTACTCTCTAAATATGTTTTGTTTAGGATCTAAACTTTTAAACCAGTAAGAGGCATATTTTATGATATGAAATCCTTGCCTTAATAGCATAAAATGGGGATTTAAATTACTGTGATTATATCACCAAAGGTTCATCAGACCACGATGACTCTTTTTAACGCAATACAAAGTATGGCTCTTTTGCTTTGCACGAGTTTCCTGAAGATAGCTCCCAGAGTCTCCAGGAGGAGAAGCGCTGTACTTTTTAAAGCTTCGTTGTGGGAGACCTGCCTAACCTCGCTGAGGCTCTATCTTCTCCTGTGTAAACCGGCCTGTACTAGTTTAACTCCCGGAGTTTTCGCGGCCGCTGACTGAGGCTCTGAGCAGCGGCGTCACATCTGATTTCCAGCAGGGGTTAGACGGACCGGATCTGCAGTCAGGTGCACGATGAGAAACGTATGTAGGCAAAACTTCTCTTCACACGCCGTGGGTGGACCTTGAAGGTATCATGCTAAGTGAAATGAGTCAGACGAAAAAGGACAAAAATCGTAACATTTCACTCGCGTGTGGCATTCAGTGAACAAACAAGCAAACAAAACGGACGTAGCAAACCAAACGAAAACAGATTTGTAGATGTGGACGATGCATCGGTAGTACCAGAAGGGGCGGGGCCTGGGGAGGCGTGGATAAAGAGTCCAAGTGTATGGCGGTGGAGGCGAGACTCTTGTGGTAGCCAGCTACAGTGCAATACAGATGTCGATGATAACGTTGCTACAAGCTTATGTAATGGTAAGCAATCACTGTACCGGTAAAAAAAAAAAGCAAATGTGGTTCTCTTCGTCTACTTGGTACCATTTCTTGTGAAGTCCTACACAGCAGCCCGCTGCCCCTCCAGGGGGACAATGTCCGGGACTAGACTGTGTGTGACGTTCCCCAAGAGCTCACTCAAGGTGGCCGTCCTAGTGAACGAGGAAGCCAGCACCACGCCCAGCACAGTTAATAGCACGCTGTCCCCTCGACCCTCGTGCCTCGGGATCAGGCTTCCCTGGACCAGCAGAACCTGACCGTGGGGTTCGGTGCGGCTTTAAGGCCCGGGTCAAGGGAATTCAACCTGAAGCGGGTGGTTCTGGAACCCGAGCTGTCGCAGTGGGGTTATTGTGAGACAGCCCTCGTTTTTCAGCGGACTCTAGGAACGAGACAATGGGAATCAGGCTCAGTGTTTTACAGGTATTCATCTCTCTCTCTCTCTCTCTCTCTCTCACACACACACCCCTGCAAGACGCAGAGGTGTATCCTCAATAATCTATTAAATAATGATCAATTTAAGCAATGTCAAAAGTAAAAGCATCTAAAAAGGCGTGCATCGCCGTTTCATAGGCTATTTTTATGTGAAGTATCTTCGATCACGGTGAAACACAGAACTTCTATTTTTGTGAGGTCAGAAAGTGAACAGAACATACAAATGGAGTTAAGGATGGATTAAAGTCCTTTTACTAGGTTTTGGGTTGAAGAGATGGGCTAGCATGTCCTAATTCTTTAAAGTACTTTAGCAGTTAATGTTTTACTACTTTTGGCTGACTTTGGGCTTTAGTGACTAGGTAAAAATGCATTTCTCAATTATTGAGTTTTCACATTTCCATTTTCAAGATAGAGACTTTGAAGATGGACGCTTTACTGGAAACTATTTTATTGTTATTTTAGAATAAATTCAGTGTGACTGATATTACAGTAGACTGATTGATACGCCCTGAGAGAGAAGAGCTGTCTCTGTCATCAATAGTCTGATTCCATAAATTTTTACTATTTCGTGCCAGGAATTGTCCTGGGTGACAAAAATAAAAAGCTTTTCGGGAATTTGTTATATTCAAGACAAACACGTACACAGAGCGTTCCAAAAAGGGTGGTAAACTCAGTGACAGCGAGAAACACAGGATTCTGTGGGAGACCTAGAAAAGGCCCCTAAACCAAAGGCGAGAATCTGGGGAGAGAGTCTAGGATTTTGTTTTGTATGTTTGTTTTTATTGAGATGTAACTGACATATGACATTGTATCAGTTTAAGGTGTACGATGTGTTGCGTTGGTTTGATACATTTACATATGGCGGTAAGATCCCCGCTGTAGTTAGCTAACACCTCTATCATGTCATATAATTATCATTCCTTTTTTTTTTTTTTTTGGGTGAGAACCGTTAAGATCTAGTCGTTTAGCAACTTTAAAGTTTATAATACACTATCTTTGACCATAATCATTCTATTCATTAGATCTCCACAGCTTACTCATCTTTTGGATGCAAGATCGTCCCCTTGAACAACCTCTCCCCAACCCCCACCCCTGGCACCTGGTAACCACCATTCTGGTCTCTGTTTTTACAAGTTTGGTTTTGTTTAGATTCCACCTATACGTGAGAACATACGGTAATTGTCTTTCTCTGTCTGACTTACCTCGCTCAGTAGAATTATATACCCTCGAGGCCCATCTATGTTGTCGCAAATGGCAAGGTTTCTTTCTTTCTCAGAGTCGAATAATAGTCCACTGTGTGTGCGTGTGTGTGCGTGTGTGTGCGTGTGTGTGCGCGTGTGTGCGCGTGTGCGTGTACCACGTATTCTTTGGCCATTACTTAAGTCGGATCAGTCTCTCCACCGCTGTGAGTCATGCCGCAGTGAACACGGGGGTGCAGATATCTTTTCAATATCCTATTTTCATTTCAGCGAACCATTTTAAAGTGAACAATGCAGTGGAGTCGGGGAGGGTTTCTGCGGGAGGAAGTATCTGAACTCAGCTTGTTTATGACCACGAGAGAGGGACCCGCGTGGGCGCGACGTGGCATCTGTTGGTCCCATTCTTGGTGGCAGCACCTCAGGTGTTCCGTTGGGAACCCCGTTTCTTCTGAACCTGTAGAATTCCAGTGGGTGTGTCCCCTCCAGCTGCAGGGTGGGCGGCAGGCCCCGAGGGCCCGTCAGCCCTCCAGTCAGAGTGTCAGTCTCCACCCCTGCACCCCCACGCCCCGCAGACCCCAGAGATGGCATGTGAACCAAGCCAGGTTAAAGGGACCGAATCTTAAAACGTGTTGAACTCATGGAAAAAGTTTGTTTTTGTTTTGTTTTAAACTTAGGTCACCCTGCAATGCGACGTAAACCTGGAGCTTCTGGTAGTCATTTGGCCTCTGTTAAAGATGCCCTGCTTACAGATAAAGCCAATGCAGAGGGTCACAGAACCGAGCGGTGGAGAAAGGTTCTGATAATATAATTTAGCACGTAGATTACAGGCACCTGAGCCCATCGTCCGTCAGACTGTCGGGTTGAGTGTGCCAACGCATTCCCTTTCTGCTTGAGCCACTTTGAATTGAATTTCTGTTATTTGAAACCAGTATCATTCTAATAAACTGTTTTTGCTTTGTTTTAAGAAATGTTGTTAGTTTTATTTTATAAAGAAACTGTGGCAATTTCCAAATAAGTATGCTTTTTTTCCAAAAGGGAAACTTTATTTCCTCACGCTGATATGTTCCAGAAACCAGAAATTTAAGCTCAGTTTGAAAACTATTATTTAAGAACAGGATTTTATATCAGCTACACTCAAAAGAAGTCTCGAACCAAATTTTAGACATAGGAAGTCATTAATTTTATATAAAATGTTTCTTTCGTTTTTATATTCTCTCTCATCGCTGTCTTGGCTGAAAGGACTCAGGGTTTCGTAAGCGATGCCCCTGGCGGTGGGGAGTCAGCCCCGCGCCCGTTTCGGGGGTGTACCTGCCTTGCCTGACGGCTCGCGGAGGCCTCAGACCTCTCTTCTGGGGTTCACGATGGTATCTCAGCACCAGGGGTTCCGCCTTTCCAGGCGTGCCTCCCAGAAGACCGTCTCTGGTTTAGCCTGCCCGCCGGCTCTGTGAGCCACCTGCAACTGTGCGACCCGTATTTAGGCAGAACGTGGGTTTGTAATGTCCGATCGTTACTGTTAC
This sequence comes from Pteropus medius, assembly GCF_902729225.1. Taxonomy (NCBI): domain Eukaryota; kingdom Metazoa; phylum Chordata; class Mammalia; order Chiroptera; family Pteropodidae; genus Pteropus; species Pteropus medius. The sequence goes on along the minus strand of NW_024347788.1, from coordinate 8,516,403 downwards.
CTCAAATTAGCCATTTCAAAGAGGGAAATCTCCGGAGTCGTTTGCTCATTATTTCAAAATGGAAGCATTCCCTTTGGAGCTGTAAACTAGAACAAACCAGAACGGCACCTGTATCTGTCTCACCTGCTGATTATTTAGCTAGTAGTCTTATAGATCTTTCTCTTTGATGTCTTTATCGGTGACCTTTTTCAAAGATAACTTTTATCTTCACACATCACTGATGAATTTTTTAAAAGTTTGCTCCCCTGATATACATATCTGGCCACTTATCTGGCAGTACAAATGAAGTTCATGTATTTCTTCTACGGGTTTCTTGGCTGTTTGAAACTATTTCGTTTCCGTAATTTTGTCTCTGGTCTGTGTTCATTTAAAGAAACCAAAGCAGACACAGACTTAAGAACATGGGCTTGACGGAAGTAGCTGATCGTGTTAGGAAGATCTCTCGTCATGGAAACAGGTCCATGGGTGGGATGTTTGCGGAGATGCAGGTCTGAGGCCAGAGGCTGGGCCAGGGCCTGCCTCTCGGGCGATTTAATGGTCAGCAGAGCCAACTTAACACACAGTGAGCTCGTCTGCTTATCGTGACAGTCACCCCCGATTGCTCCAAAGCGGGGTGTCGGCAGCTCAGACGGGAAGGAAAGCATTTGGTCCGGCCCGCATCACTCACGTCCCAGGCACCTGCTGGAGGCGCTGGCTTCCAGGGAGCCCCTACCTGATGGTGAGTCCGGGCGCTTCCGTCTCAGGGTTGTTTCTGGTGAGAAGGATCATTTGGATTCATCGGTACAGTTCCGACTCTTTTCTGCCTCCTGTTCCTTGCAGTTCAAGCCCTTTTAAAGTGGCAGCATCGTGAGCAGGAGTGCGGTGGCAGGTGAGAGGTCCTTTCGTGCGATAGGTTTATGGAGACGTAGACAGTTTGGCATCAGAGTTCAGTTTTGGTCGAATCACAGGTAATGGTGAAGAAGACGTTGGGGTGTGGGGGGCATATCTCGTGCTGTTGATCCTGCAGAGGCCTGAAAAGCATGGATCCTGAGAAGGTGGGGAGCTGGAGACTCGCAACAGGAAGGCAAAGGATATTCGTTTTGATTCAGGTCCCCTCCCATGATTCCCCTTTGCCATGAGGGCGGCGTAGGAACTCCTTCCGGCCCTCCGCAAGCCCCCGGGGGCCTGGCCCTGCTACACTGACATTTTCTCATGCCATTTGTCACTTGTTTACCAGGCTCCGGGCATCCTCCTGGACCCCTCCCCTTAACGGCCGCCACGGGCCATTTGCATCTGCTACCTGAGTGCTGTCCACCAGACGCAGGGCTTGGCAGCTCCTGCTGATCCTCTGACTTCTGGCTTGAGTGCTGGCTTCTCTAAGACAGCATTCAGTGCCTTCTGTAAACCTGCCTAAACTCCCTCCACCCCGTACCCAGTCGCTCTACCCAGTGACCATGTTTTACCTTGTTCCTAGTACGTTTCACTATTTGAGATTATTTTTTTTAGCTTGTCTACTTTTTGCCTCTTCCTATGAGAATGTATATTCCAGGAGAGGGCTGGACCTTATTTACCATCATATTCCCAGCACTTAAATATTATCTGGCATGATGGATGGGTTCAGCTAACAATGAACGTTTGAATTTTCTAGACCTTTTGAATGCTGGTTTATTATTATTTATATACCAGATGTGCACGAACAGTTCTGTGACGTGGGAAACTTGAACCAATTGAAATAGCACGCCCTCCTCCCTCCCTTCCACGCTCCTGCACCTGCCAGAGGTCCCTGTGGCTCAAATTGGCTGGTTTTATTGGGTAAAACAGGAGAGAGGACAGTGGATGCCAACCGCGGAATGCATTTCTTGCTTGGGGGAGAAGCCTTCCTCCGAAGCCGTCACCCTCCCCCCCGCCACGCCTCGACCCCGGGAAAGCACACCGTCACACAGCATGGACTTCAATTGTCAAGAATCATCGAGCTTCTGAAAGTCGCCTGCCATTCTTCCACATGTGACCTCCAGATTTGCCTCATGCAACGTGCAATCCTGTCACCGGGCAGAGAAGCGGGAGGAGAAGCCGGCGGCTCTGGGACAGCTCGGTCTTCCCGGCCGACCAGTCACAGCGACTTGGGGCCCACACACCAGGCTTCTGACCGAGGACAGCAAGGGCTTCCATTTCATCCCTCGTCCTCCCCTGGCGTGGGATAGAGGAAACAGACAGAGAGATTATTTTTTCGTGAACCAATTTAATGGCAGAATAGACAGCAAATTCCACCCTCGAGTCAGCCGGAAAGGCCTGGATGTATAAGAATTTTTTTGTTGTTGTCACTTTGAAGATGGGAGGATAGGTCCTTCGGAGATGACCGTCTGGAGCCCAGCGACACCATCGAGAACGGTCTGTTCACGGCCTGTCGCGTTTGGAGCCACAGACGTCCGGTTTTCGCGATGGCCAGAATCTCGGGGAGCATCACACTGGCCACCCTCCTCCCGCAGACACGGCTCTGCGCTCGGGAGAGAGGGGCCGCCGGTGGGGTCGACCGGACAGGTGCTCAGAGACGTCCCGTCACCTGACGGGGCTGAGAGTGTAGGGGACAGCCGTGGAGGCCGAGTCGGGGGTGTGACGTGTTTCTGTTCAGATGGGAGCAGAAGAAAGGAAGCTTTGAAGAGAAGAGAAAGGAGGAGAAGAGAAGGCCTGGCTTCTATTCACCGCCGCCCGTCCCAGGCTCACTGCAGAGCAGAATGACTGTTCTCTTATCAACTCGTTCTCTCCTTTTGAAGATAAGCAGAAAAGCCACTCTCTCTCCTCAGTCTCAGGGCTGTGCTTTCTTTTGACGGGCAGGCATTTTCAATTACTGGCGTCTTCCCAGAGCAGAGAGATGCATTAAATTCCCGCCGGAAAGATGACGCTTACTTGACGGAACTGGACCTCAGTTCCCTTTGCAGTCGGACCGCTTGGGAGGTGGTGTTTTCTGTTGAGATGACACTGTCAGTCCAAAAAAAATGAGTGAGCTAACACAGGCATAGAGATCGGCTTCTGTAACTATTGTGGCGATGAGTTTACTCTTATTAAGAAACACAGCCACACCTTTCCTTAATTCAATGCTGTCAACTTTCATCAAGCACCTACTGTGTGTCCGGCCATATGTTGCACTTCAGGGGAAGAATGGAGATGAAATACGCTCTTTACGAAGGTAGAAAATGAGTTGCCTGTAAGAAACAGTTATGTGTTTGAGTTCTCATTTTATTATTATTCAAAATAGTCATTTACTGAACGCCTGACTTTCGTCAGGCACTTTACACGAATCATTTTTGCTCCTACAACAATCTGGCTAAAGAGATAGATTTAAGTTGAATTTACAGCCCAAGAAACTAAGGCTCAGAGAGGATGAATAACAGGTTTATATAGCAGGGAAGTGATTGTGATTCATGGTGTACTTTTTTTTCAGTTGGGCAATAATTTAGATAGGAATATATTTTAAAATAAAGCTACCCCATATTGCCAGTTTCTAAGACCATGACAAAAGAGATGAGCGAAAGACAGATGACCTGGGTCATCTTTAAAAGCTCAGGGATCTGGTATGGCAAAGGGATGTGAGAATATTTAACAGAGAATCAACATATGACATACAGTGAGACAGACAAGACATAATTTCTGAAAAGCTGAAAGCAAGGTTTTCTTCACTGCTCCACTGTCGGAAACAGGAATAAGGTAAAAACTCAGTGTTTTGAAGGTGTAAAAAGTCCAAGTCAAAAATATACAACAGATCTTTAACGTAGTAGGAAGGAGAAGGCTCGGGACGTAAATACTGTAGCTCAGTGACTCTTTTATTATATACCATAGAGTTAAGAACATCTTATATAACAAATCAATACACACACGTATATATTCTTACAAAATACACTCAAATATGTGCGAAGCAAGAGTTTCGTGAAATAGCACCTCTCCTGCATATGGAACACTCTGACGTCTTCAGTTCTAGCTGATAGAATAGATTCTGGTCATGATCCTCTCACTAATGGCTCCCAACGTGATGTTTGAAAAACAAGGCTCCATCTATTTCTTCAATTTTTTTCCTCTCCTCTCTTTATCCCTCAATCCCAGGAAAAAAAACGCCACTAGCAAAAATAGGGGCATAACGCCCTTCACCTCCCTTCACCCCTGCCTGGTGCCCGTTCCCATGCACAGCACACGCGACCTTCCCTCCACCCGTCCCTGTGCCCTAAATACCGGGGCCGCCGGCATCAGCTCCATGTCATTTCTGTCTCATTCGTCACCGATGCTCTGCAGATTGCTGCCTCTGGGGACATTTTTCCCGCAGTAAATGAAATGGTCAGAAAACATTCTTTCTTTTGGATGTTTTTTTTTTCCGACAGAACTTTTATAAAGTGGAAAAAGAAGGAAAACTTTGTCACTCGACAGTCTAATTACTCCATTAGGGACTTTATCATTTTATTTTAGAGAAAGAGGTCAGAACTTGAAAACCTAAATGAAATGCAAGCCCGATACATTTGTGGGTTATCAACTACAAACATGATGGTTTTTTATAATAGAAATATTTTTCCTTTTTTTTTTTGGAAGTAGTGGTGCTGAAGTTCTGTGTTAGGGAAAAACAAATTGTCTTTCACCAGAATCGTCCGTCTCAACTTTGTTTTCTCGTGAAAAACGTGATAGGACAAAAACTTTTGCGTTTCGATATTTTTAGAGTCGGTGTTAAACTGCTCTGACCACACCTTACGGTGTCTCTTGGGAGAGAAATCACACAGTATACTATGCGGTGTGCACTGTTCAGTTTTATTTGAAATAATCTTTAGCACAAAAACTGCAGGGGGAAATTATTAAAGAGAGACTGAGTTTGATTATGGAACTCTGAGAGGTTTTCATAAGCTTGCAATTTAAAAAATTTACTAAGTAATGGAAATAAGACAATAAGATAATAGAAATAAGATCATAATTAGCAGTAGGTTTGATAAATCATCTATAGCTATGAGACTTCACTGTAGACATAAATTTACCATAAACACTTCCCATCAGCGTGTTTCCTGAGCCAGAATCATGGCATCATCTTAGAGACCACCCTCTCCCTCCCTGTTAATTCTCTCCTCAAAGATTCCTCGAGTCCCCATGCATCCGTTCTCAAGTCGCAGGCACCACCTCTCTTCTTGGGGGACATCTTTCGGAGACTGAAATGGCTACCTTGTCATCTACTCCACTTCCATTCTTCCTTCTCTATTCAGTTTTCACCGTAGCTGGCCCAGTGCACTATCAACAGCATCAGTCAGACTGCGCCGTTGCCCTTCATGCGGGAAGATGCATTTCTAGCGCGGTTAACGGCCCCCCAGAGCTCGGCAGAACTCAGGTGTGCCCCGTCGCTAATTTCGCCACCTCTTGCCACACTTGCCTCTTTTCCGTCCCTCGAACTTTCCGAGCCCCTTGCTTTCTCAGAGTCTTCCTACATGCCTTCCGATGCCAGATATCTTTGAAGTCTATGCGACTGTTCAGAAAAGCTAGGTAGATGGTGAGGTGGTAGATGGTGGATAGTGAGACTTCCACCTAGTTGTGTTAGCGGTCGTACTGATAATTGTAAGTAGACAGCGGTCCAATGAAAGTGCCAAGGCTGTCAGATCGGATGAGGCCCAAAGTAACCCCACTTCCGAGAGACGCATCAAAAGATAAGGAGGTAAAAAGATTGGAAGGAAAAAGATGGTAAAAAAAAAAAAAAACAAAACCCTTATAAAACGCAAATACCAATGTCCCCCCCACACCCTCTCCCAAAAGGCAGTGTAGCTATATTAATACCAAGAACACTTCAGAGCAAAATGCTACCAGATCTAAAAAGGATCTTTTACATTGGAAAAATCTTTAATTCACCTGGAAGTTATAATGATTTTCAAATTTTAACCAATTAAAAATATGGCCTAATTAAAGCAAAAGTTACAGAACTAAGGGGAGAGAGAAATTCAGACAGTAAGATTATAGTGATATATATCTTTCATTAATTGAGAGAACAGACAAAAAGTTCGTAAGCATTTAGAAGGTTTGAACAATATGACAGACTTTGTTTGTGGACCTGTAAAGAACATTGAACACACAAGTACAGAAAACCATTTTTGTCTAGTATACATGGAACATATAAAACTTGACCAGATACTGAATCAAAAATCAAGTCTCAAAATATTTGAAAGGATTAAAATCTTACAAAGGATTAGAAGTCGATTGCTATTCATTTAAGCTACATCAGCAACAATAATCCTGAAACTAACAGTAACATCTTTAACATTCCTGTACTAAGAAATTGAGAACTGCTGAATACATAATGGATCAAAGAAGAAATCACAACGACAATTAGAAATATTTTGACCTGAATGATAATGAAATTTTGACATCTCAAAAATGTATAAAATTCAATTTAGAGTAATATTTGAGGGAATTTATAGCCTTAGGTGCATATGTTAGATTAAAGACTAAAATTTAATGAGCCAAACATCCATCTCAAAAATTTAGAAAAATAGAGGGAAAAAATTTGAAAGAAAGTAGAAGGAAAAAATAAAGAGAAGAGCATTTAAAATTTAAAAACAAAAAATAAATACATACCAGAGATTATCATAAAAGCCTAAAGTTTATTCTTTGAAGTCTGTTAAAATTGGCAAGCTCAAACAAGGAAAAATATTAAAATAACTAGGCATTAGGAATTTAAAAAAAGGGGATTTCCTTATAGTTTCCTGTAGACCTTGAAATATAATAAGAGAGTATTACCAATGATTTTAATAAGTGCATATTTTATGAAGAAAATATTAGCAAGTTAACTCAATCAAAATATAAAAAGTTAACACACGAGCAAATTGAATTTAAGCCAGGGATTCAAGATTGGTTTAATGTAATTTTCCATGCTAATTTTATAAAGGAGAAAAATCATATGATTACCTCATTATATGCCAATAAAGTATTTATTAAAATTCAACGTTATTTCATAATAATAATTTTTAGTATACCAGGAAGAAAAGGAAGTTTTCTTAACCTAAAAAAGGTACCCACTCCCAAATCTACAGTGTATTTTATATATGCATACTCCAAATCTACGGCTAAAGCCTGTGTCGTGTCAGGGGTCCTTCAGGCCTCATTCAGGCCTGTGCTGTGCCATTGGACATTTAGTTACTTATCTTCACTACGGTTTCGTCAAAACAAAAAAAAAAAAATTGATTGAAATTAACGGAAAATGAAGGAAACGTTTTCTTTATTTTTGATACCATGCAGAATGCCTATAAAGATGGTAAGATTAGATTAAATGTATCATTATGATTTTAAGTTAGGCATTGCTTGAGAGAATGCCAGTTTCACCAGAAAAGCAGAGTTGGCAGGGGGGCGGGCCAGGCCCAGAGAGCTACCAAGGTCAAGCCCTAGGACCAGCTGAGAGAAATCAGCTCGAGCGGAGAGTGTACATAGCTCTCGTGGGTCCAGAGGCGAGGAAATTCAAGTTCACCAGGAGACGGGGCTATCGTCTGATTGGAGGACAGAGGCCAAGTGCCCCATAGCATGATTTTTGTTTCCAGGTATTTGTGAGAACTCTGCCTCTTAGGTGTCAAGATTGGCTGCAGGGACCCTGCCCCCAGGCGAGAGACTGGCCAGGTGCTAGGGGTGCCCCAAATAACCCTTAGAATCCAGGCACGCGAGACAGTAGTTCTTCTTGGTTCCAGTCGGTAATAAGCTAGGGAAATTTTAACGTCTGCAGTTTATCATCATGAGAAGATAGGAGAAATATTGATTTTCAGCCGTTTCCTCCACCTGGTTCAATACTTTTAGATATTGTGTCTCACATCACGGGGTCTTTTATAATTTAACTGGAGAGCTTATTAGTTTCCAGTGATATATTTTGATACAGTTGTCCTACTTCACGGAAACAGTGCTGGGAACTACCCAGAAAATAAAGTAGCTATTATTGCAAGTCATCATTATTACTTGTGTACGTTTTCTGTATTTCCCAAACCACTTCATTCTGGGAATAAAAGCAAATCACAGTAACAATTACAAGACAGCGTTTCTCTGGCTCCAGCTAGCTCTCTCATGCTCCTCCAAGTAGCTCGGGCATCTCTAGTGAGCGCCTGGCCGTACTCTGTGAGTGAGTCCTCTGCATCACCGCTAATCACCAGCGAGTTCGTCCCCTTTCCGCCCTGGGGAAGATCTCCAGTGTCTGTGGTCCCTGTGTCACTGGCAACTGGAAGCTTCTGTGATTTCTACTGATGCTGATCCAAGGGGGACAGAGCTTCACATCCAGGGCGCTGAGGTGCAGTCCAGAAAGTGTCATCTCCCCTAAATGGACGGATGCTGCTGGACGGATGCAAGTAATGTCTTGCCTTCTGGTGCCCCACTGACACTGCAGGTAAATCTGGGACTCCCACGAGCCGGTTGGAACAATCTTTCCCCATTCAGAGAGCAGACGTTTTGTTGTCCTCGGCATCACTTCTTTCTCCGTGAGTCACTGTCCCTTGTCCTAGAAGAAGCTTGTTTTCTGGTCACTTCTTTTCCTTTCATTCCTGTCCTAGGAGGCTCCTTGGTCCCTCGGGTAGAGTGGTCCACAGGGAATCCACCTCTCAGTGCTGCAGACACACCAGAAACACCCGACTCTGAGGGCACACGGGGCCTCAGCTCGGACACGGGACACACACGAGTGTCCTCTTCCGTCTGCCCCCACAAGAGAGGGAAAAGCTCTGTGCCTTTTCACAACTAGATCTTGAAAAATATTCCTTCCCAAACGGATAAGGCTGTGAGTGACCAGAGGATAATAGATGTTAGGGAAGGAGGCGAGGGAGGGAGGCTGTTATGCAGATACCGCCTCCTTTATGATTCTGCTTTGGAATGTATGTTTTATTTAAAGAGGGTTTATAGACTTGAGAAACTATGGCATTTTTTTTTTTTAGTGAAACTCTCTGCTTTCTAACAGTCCCCAAACTAATTATCTTGTATCCTCTTATGGTTTGAAGGCTGTCAGCTAAATAGGAGATTTTTTTTTTTATCTTACATGCAAGTAAATCATCAGTGAAATTCTCCAAAGTAAATACTGTAAACTTTTCTATGCTGGAAGACCAAATTCCTGAAACGCAAGGCTAGTTACTTGCTTCATTAAGAAACATGAATGCAAACAAATTTTATGAAAAAATTATGGAAAGCAATTAGCTAGAGACTGATCACATAGGTTAATCTGTGTACTAATTGTCTTGTTTAGGACATCCCACCAAACCAGATTCACTGATCATTTCCCGTGTAAGTAAATGATACAGCATTACGGCAATTAAAACGTGATTTATTTTTCCACAGTGTTTCCACATTAACTTAAAAATAATCATTTGGGTTTTATCCAAATCAACAGAAAATATACAGCATCTAAATGGAGCGTTTACCTTTCAAGTAATTTCTCCTGCTGCTGAATGTGTGGAGTGGTGCAGGACAGAACTTCATTTCTGAGCTGCAGAGCTGAAGGATATTCTCGCAAGGCATATGCCTTCCTTACGGCCCCAATTTATTTATGCTCTAGGTCATTATTCTAGTGAATGTGACACTGCAGTCATTCGTACTGTTACAAATTATAATGTATATGTGCAAATTATAACTTTCTTGCACAGAGCATGGAGCAGAGCTATATCAGGTGATATAAGAGGGATAAGTAAAAGTCACTTGATACAATAAGGAAAATAAATTATGCAGATTTTTTTTAACGGGGGGGATATTTTTCCCTTGCAAGGTGCTTATTTCTGCTAAATTAAGAAGTTCTAGCTGACACACAGCAAAAATGCCACGGGGAGCAGGTCGACTGAGGCTGTGTGCTGACCACTTGCTCCTCCTGGGGTGAAACTTTGACCCCTGAATTTTGAACACGGTGACATTGTCAGCCCTCCCCTTTCTAGGGCCCATGGGAGACCATTCCACTCGATGGTATTATTGTCTCTTTGTCGTGAGAGTTAACTCTTTACCGCAAACTATCTGAGGTCCCAACCCAGGGAACTTGGCGTTATGATAAGAGGGATGTCATATCATTTTTGATATGATAGCAGAGAGGCAGAGCATGAGAAGACAGGACAAACATAACTTCCTGTGATGCCAGCAGAGTGAAAATGTGTCTTTCATTGAATAGTCAAAGGGCACAATGAGTGCCTCATGCTTTAGGACAATTCTTTAGGATTTCAGTACTTTGGGATGTCTTGTGATTGTGTTTTTCTTCAGGTGGGTGTGTCTGTGAGCTCCTCAGTGACTCACTATCTCTCTAAAACTAACAAAAATGTTAAGAATTAAATAGATATCAAAAATAATAATGTCGTAAATAAGTAAATAATAATAATGTCGTCGTAATATTCGTAATAATAATAAATAAGTAATAATATATAATAAATTAATATTAAATAAAATAATAATAAATAAAATAAAACAATAAGTAATAATAATAAGTAATAAAGTAAATATAATAATAAAATAATAATAATGTCGTAATAAATAATAATATAATAGTAAAAATAATAAAAATAATAATAATAATATTAAATAAAATAAATATCAGAAAATATCTCATGTCTATGTCGTAATAATAAAGTAATAATAATAAATATATTAATAATAATAATAAATAATAATATAAATAAAATAAATAAAATATCGTAAATAAATAATATATCATCTTTTAATAATAATAATGTCATTCATATCGTGTCATGTCTTCGTAATAATAAATAATAAAATAATATAATAATGTCATCGTAATGTCATCATATCGTAATAATAAATAATATCGTAAAATAATAAAATATCGTCATCATCATCTCCTGTCATCATCATCATGCTCTCGCAATAATAATATCGTCGTAATATCGTAATATCATAAATAAACTCATCACATCGTCATCATGTCGCAATATCGCAGTAATAATAATATCATCGTAATAATAAATATCATGTCATGTCATAATAATAATAAATATCATCATCGTAATAATATCGCAAATATCAAATGTCATAATATCGCAATGTCATGATATCTCTCGCTCCTCATCTCATCCTCAGGTGATGATAATGATGGTGAATGATGAAGATGATGGCGGTGGTGATGACGATGATGACGATGATGACGTTGATGATGATGATAGTGGTGATGATGGTGATGGTGATGATGGTGAGGATGATGGTGATTATAGCAGCAGCAGCTAACATTTATTCACTGAGCATTTTATACATATTATCTAATGTAATCTTCATAACAGTTGTATGGAGGCATTATTTTTTTCCATTCACAGACGAAGCACAGAGTTTAAGTTCCTTACCCTGGGTCACATGAGCTGAAAGTGACCGTGCTGCGAGCCTATAGTACCAGTGTTCTGTTTTAGAACCTTACATGAGGGCACTGTAATCACTGTTCTCCTTAGCATTCTGGCACAGATACCCTGGAGTGCTTAAACGGGTACTCGAATGTCTCCAACAGTGAAAATTTCCAAGTACCGAAGGATATATTTTAGGGAGTATAGTCTAGTTTAAATTTACTTAGGTAAGGCCCCCAGGGACCATGTGAGTTTAATGAGGTTAACTCCATATACGTTTAATTCGTTTGAAAGTAGTATTAATGCATGAGAAAATGGCATTTTATGGAATTTGTGTGCTCTAGGACTCTGGGCAGATCTTTTTTATATTCTAGATTAATATAAGACATCAGTTAATGTAGGCAATCCTGATTTAAGAAAATCCAGATTTACAAAACAGGTAAACTGGACCATGAGTTCTTAATATGATAAATATATTCTTAACCTTGTTTCGAAGGAGGCGAATTTAAATGATGCCTCTCCTTCATTATGGGCCATGCGGGTCTCCAGTGGTCTGGCCGGGAGGCAGAGAGGACGGGAAAGGATTAGGGAACAAAACCACGGAGCCCAGGACTCGGCCTGATTATCAGAAATAAAAAAAAAAAACACATTAGAAACTTAACGTGCGTTAAAGGAAAATACCATTTGACTTAATAAAATAAATTTGTATTTCACCTTCTCTCAACATTTCTGTGGCAATCTTAGAAAAATTAGGCAAACAATTGAGAGAGAAAAGCTGAGCAGGTGCGGGACCTCGGCGTGGAGGGCCGAGGGGACTTCAGCCTTCGGCCCTCTCCTCTGCCCGTCCTGCTCCCGGGCTGAAGCCCCGTGCCCTCGGGCAGGTCACTGCCGCTGGGGCCGGCCTTGGGCTGCTGGGCCCTCTTGGGTTCACATAGGAGTCCTTGCTTTCACGGACTGTATGTACAGGAATTAAATCAATTAAAGTACGTCCATTCAAAAGATCACCGCACTTTTGATAAAAGTTGTATCATAAACAGCATTTCCCAAACTTTTTGATCTTTAGACTTCTTTTCACTCCTAAAACATCCTGAGGACTCAAGAGTTTTCGTCCCCGTGGTTTATATTTATCAATATTTACTGCATTAGAGAAATTACGTCAAAAATTTTATATATTTATAGTTATATGTTGAAAGACAACAATAAACGCATTACCTGTTAACATAAATAACATACTTTTTGGAAAATATATTTTTCAAAACAAAAAATATCAACGAGGAGGTTAGCGTTCCTTTACAATTTTGCCAATCTCTTGAATCCCCGACTTGGCCGTCTTCTCAGAAGCCATCTGGGTCGCCTCGCCTGCTTCCTGCTCGGAAGCGTTTCGTCGAAGAATGTAAAGAAAGCCGATGCTCGCGTGGGAGTGTGTGTCGCTGGAAAGGGAGGTGACTGTGCCGATGGTGGTGGCGATGGTGGTGGTTTTAATAGCCTTTTGAGGTAATTGTGGCTACTGTGCTTAGACACGGTGCAGAAACTCAGAGACTCCCTCGATTCTTTTGAAGCTATGGCAGTTTTACCCACCGCTGCCTTTGACTCATCAGTGCAAATACCAACACCGTAAAAAAGGCAAATAACATTTTCGTCTTATTACGAACATAGATTTGACTTCTCAGACCCCTCTCCCCCAATAGGGTCTCAGGGACATCTAGGAGTCTGCTGTCACAGGAGAACATTTCAAAATGCGAAAAACGTCTACAACATATACCGCACATTGTTTGGTGGAAAAGGGACAGAATTGTCCCGTATTTTAAACAAAAAACATTTAAAGAGAAACACTGGAAAGTAGATATCAAACTGTTAAACAATGGCCATATCTCAGGATAGAAGAATCGTGGGTCATTTTGTTTTTATTTTATAAAATTTTCTACAAAAAATGTTTGTAACAGAACGGTTATTTATTCAGTCTTCAACATGTTAGAAATCAAATATTCTGAAAATTTAAGCAAAATCCAAAACCTCCCACAGCCCCATGACCCTAATAATACTGTTTTTACTGTTTTTTTTTTTTAAAGCTGTTATTGTACTGTAAGAACATTGAATGTAAGATCTGCCCTTGATTTTTTAAGGGCACAAAAGAGTGTTGCTGACTCCAGGCACAATGTCGATCTCTAGAATGTGTTTATTTCAGTTTTTATTCATTTGTATTTATATTTTGAAAAGTTTAAAAGTAATATTAATGTGCGAGTAGGAGAAATTTCATTTTTCCACTGATTATTGTATATGGCCAAGACGCTTGCATTCTAATCATATGTAAAATATTAGCATTCTTATTACTGCTACAAATTTGGGCTCCTGCGGAGATGAACTGGCTAATCTAAATGGTACCCAATCATATTAGTTAATGCAGTTTCCTCCAAAAAGGAAGTAACAGTGATTTTTCATTAACTGAGTTTAAAGAAATGTAATCGTTACATTAATACTTAATAATTTTAGATCCTAAACTATGCTAATTTGATTTTAATGATTTAGCAAATTCCTGTTTGTTCTTAAAGATTTAGAAATAGCCAGAGGTACTTTAGTTTAGGCAGTTTTGTTTAATGTTATTGTCGCTATAACTACACTGTTTTAACTTTTAATCATTCTCAACCTGGTTTATTCTGCACAGCTTAGAGCTAATGTGGAAAGACAACTTTCTAAATTCTGGTGTTGCATTATGTCTACGTAGGAGAGATTCCTGCTGGTTGGCATTCAGCTATGACTGTTTTTTCTAAGCCATATAATTTCATTTCTTAGTGTCATTTGTACAATGAGCTCTAGATGAGGGCATTTTAACACGGGAGGACTCTGAAGGGTCATTCCCAGATGGCTTCCTATCAGAAGTGATAAGTAAGAAATAATTGAATGGCGGCACCTTTCCCGTATATGACTTCGGTTCTTCTGGAGAAATTTGCTCTTTCTGTCTGTCACAAAGTAAATCCCCCAAACATCTTGTCTACTGCGATTATACACTTCAGTACTGTGACTACCTGTGTCAAACTTGTTACCTCTATTGAATCAGATGACTTATGAAAGCTGATAGGTATTGTTTGAAATACTGTGAACATAGGATGCTTTGTTTAGCTACTTCCTTTCTGCTCCAAGAGAGCCTTCGCTCACATGTCACATGAAATATTAGATGAATATTAAAATATAACATATCCATCCACAGGAGAGTCATCCTAGCCTTAATAATTGATTCGGAGAGCTCTTGAGTCACAGGCATTCTTGGCGGATAAACTCAGACCACGCCAGCTTGGACAGCGGAGTGTGACAGCTGCATTAAGGGTTTGTTTATTGTTTTAATAATTATGCAAACAATTGTTAGAATGTTGGCTTTTTATGTTGAGTAGGCTCTGGAGAAAATGCGTAGGATTAAACCTGGCTCCTCCATCTTTAGAGATATCTCTCGGCAAAGTTAGTTAGCGACTTTCTGTCAATGTCTGTCTATAAAATGGGAATAGCAAGGTTTCTACGAGGATTAAACAAGCTAATACGTGTAAAACACTTAAGCAAGCAGGAAACTTTCAACACATATTAACTACTACTGTTAGTGGTACTATAATTCTTTTTTTAGGTAAGCGCACAATAATGTTAAGTGAGCAACGACCCCAAATTTCTGCATTAAGAAACCTAAACTAAAATGCCATATTAGAGTTCATGTTTGAGAGTCAAATTCTGAATAGTCTAGCCTCATTAAAGTCTTTTTCAAGTGTAAGCAAACATGATATTGCTTAGACTTCAAAATAAGAAAATGAAAATGGTAGAGCCAGAGAGCAAGGCAGACATATTGGTAAACAAGTACTTTCTTCAATTAAAAAAAAAAAAAAATCAATGAAGTGGCTGAATTGTAGGATGAAAACGCTCAGTGCCGAAATGGTGATTTGGGAAGAGAAGGTGCTACCCCCAAAATACAAAGCAATGAGACAGAAAAAAATGAAAACGTGAGGAAAAAGTGGGACGTGGAAAATCAATCCAAGAGGTCAGACATTTATTGACTAAGAGTTCTAGAAGGGAGCGGGGAAAATAGATAAGAAATAATCAAAGAAATTATCAGAGAAATAACAGAAGGCAATTTCTCCGAGTTGAAGGTAGACTGGTGTTTTGAGATTAAATGGCTTGGCCAATTGCCAGCCCGATGAAAGTAAACAACCTATACCTAGGAGCTTCCTTGATGAAATTTCAGAACTCCTAGGATTAAAAAAAAAAAAAAAGTGGTTTTCCCAAGATGAAGAGTAAAAACGCTGTCTAAGAAAGAAAAAACATTAATTATGTTAGCAGACTTATTTCGCCCACCCTGGATTCTGCAGTACAGTGAAGCATAAAGCCCAAACGTGAAGGTAGAGCAAAGGCATTTTTAGAGATACAGAATCTCTTATAAAAGAATAACTTACAGATCTACCACAGCAAAACAAAAAGCAAAATGAGTAGTAGAGTTAAAAAACGAACAAGAAAATACTCACTTATAACAGTGACGGGATTTTATATTAAAATAACTGAAGATTTTTATCTCCTACACTGATAATAGTTAGTGTTGGCGGATGTGAGAAATGGGACTCTCACGCTTACACTTTCGGTGAAACAGGAATGTAAAGCAGTCATTTGGGAGATGGTTTGGCAGCATGTATTCCTATGGAAATAGACATTCTACTTAATCTAGCAGTTCAGACGTCTGTAGTAAGGCAGTAGTCCTCTGTCTAGAATGGGTGTGAACTCAGGGACGCCTGTGCAAGGGCTAGGACAGGGGACTGGGCAGGGACTGGCATCTTGGTCTTCTCCTGTGCCATTTACATGACTTAAGAGATTAAGCGCCCAGGAGTTCAGAAGGAGAATGGGTCCCGAAGTCCGTCAGCAGCTATATCAACAGGAAGGAAACTAAGCCCGAACTACATCCATGGGAAACAAGCTGACATGATCAACAACCAGGAAAGGGTGAGCTGCATCTTCTCCCGTTTCAAGGAAATTAAAACATTCAGTTCTGAGCTGAAATCAAGCTTTAAAAGTTTCAACCCCAAAGGAAACTCTTTTGGAAAATTACGACAGAGTGAAAATTGGATTATAATGGAAGTCTATCTACTCTATAATTTTATGGGATTTCAAACAGTATATCGTCTCACTTTGCATTGTGTTTTTACTTAATTAGATGTTTGAAATATGGAAAACAATATTTAGAAGAAAACAGAAATATAGACTTAATGAGACTCAAACAGCACACACAGAAAAGGTGAATTCAGGTGTCTTTATATTTTAATCATACAAATAATAATTCTGGTGTGGAAAGTTGGCTGGCTTTCTTATTGCTTTCTGTCACTCAGATTCTTTATGACATATATAATATCAGATTTTTCTCTCAAGATGCATCAGGCTAAATTCAGTGACAGGGTATGAAACCCAAAATATGTTATTTCTTGATTTTTTTCTCAGCTGGGCTGAAATTAGCTATGTGAAAACTCTACTTCTGTAAAAAGGATTTAGACGTGTGGGTCCCCGAATCAGTATAGAAAAATATCAAGTAAGTTCTCTCTTTTTTAAGTAGCATAGAGTAGAATTTTTAAAGGAAAGAAAGTCCATCACTGGGGTTTATGGGGAGAAACATGGATTTGAGGCCCTACATGTGGGTCTCTGGGGAGAAGGGAAGCCAAATTTGAGGGAGGTTGTATCTCGCTGTGCCAGGTTCTTCAGAGTGAATGACTGTTCCAAATTAAAATGAAAATCAGCTGTGCCGTAACTGGATCATTTTCCACATTAGGACTTTGAACTTGGACCCTAAACTATGGTGTCTTTCAGGTGGTATGAGTAGGGAGCTAGAGAGAAACTGCGTACTAATACAAATTTGTTTGAGACTATGGAGAATTTTAAATCCAAAATGTTCTGCTCACAAATGACCTTCTAGTTCAAAGAACATTAAAATCTTATTTTTTCAATACTTTAGAACACTACGCATTCCTCTTATGACAATGTATGAAAAGCTCATTTAGAAACTCTTGTGCTTTTTAAATTTTTCATCCTTGTTTTTTAAGGCCAGAATAAAGAATGAAAATAATGGATGAGAAGCAAAAGCTTTCAAGTGCAAGACATAGAGGTTTTAATTAAAGGATGATGAAAAAGTGACTAGTCCTTTAAATCTTTAATAAAGCTAGTTAATTCTCCACTAATGCTATAGGAGTTCTGCTCTAGTGACCCAGGGCATTTTATTCATAATCACCAACATTATGTGCTTTTAATTAGCAGTTGTACTTCTAATTGTCGGCCACTGGAAAAGTTGATATCATATAGTATCCTAAATAGTTTCATAATCGTCCTCAGAAAACTTCATGCATCAAGCCTGCATAGAGCATCGTTGGCTAAGAATTGCGTGGATCAAACTTACTGGCATCCTCTCCCTTCTCTAGGAGTCCATCGTCCACAATAAATTATGGGCAGGTTAAGATTCAAGGAATTAAAAATGTACATTGCTTAGCAACCCACAGAATGGGAGAAAATATTTGCAAATCATGAACCTGACAAGGGATTAATATCCAGAATTTACAGAGAACTTCTACAACTCAACAACAACAACAACAGCAACAACAACAAACCAGGCAACTCAATTAAAAAAAAAATATTGGCAAAGGACTTGGCTAGATATTTCTTCAAAAAGACGTACAAATGGCCAACAGGTATATGAAAAGTCGCTCAACATCGCTAATCATTAGAGAAATGCAAATCAAAGCCACAATGGGACATCTCCTCATTCCTCTTAGGATGGCTAGTATTAAAAACAATAACAAGTATTAATGAGGCTGTGGGGAAATCGGAACATGTGCACACTGCTGGAAGCGATGTAAAATGACGCAGCCACTATGGAAACCAGTATTGCAATTCTCAAAAAAGTAGAATCGCCATATTATCCAGCAATTCCACTCCTGGGTATATACCCAAAAGAATTAAAAGCAGGGTCTCAAAGAGACATTTGTACACCCATGTTCATAGCAACATTATTCACAATAGCCCAGAGATGGAAGCGACCCAAGTGTTCATCGATGGACTAGTGGGTAAACAAAATGTGACATATACATACAACATGTAGTCTTTAAAAGGAAGGAGATTTTGGCATACGCTGCAGCGTGGGTGGACCTCGAGAACATTATGCTGAGTAAGATAAGCCAGTCACAAAAGACAAGTACTGAGTAATTCCACTTATATGAGGTAGCTAGAGTAGTCAGATTCATGGAAACAAGAAACAGAATTGTGGTTTTCCAGGGCCTAGAGGCAGGGGAAATGGGAAGCCGTTGTTTAATTGGGACAGAGTTTGAGTTTTGCAAAATGAAGAGAGTTCTGGGGGTGGATGGTGGTGACGGTTGCACAACCACGTGAATGTGCTTTATGCCACTGAGCGGTAGAGTTGAAAAGAGTTAAAGTGGTCAATTTTATGCGATGTGTATTTTGCTGCAATAAAAAATTAACGAAAGTATACATACATTATTTGGCACGAAATGCGAAAGCGTAGTTGATGAAATGAGGGCTTTAAGAACAAATCAAATTATTTCTCCTTCCCTCCTTCCCCTCCTTCCTTCCTAACGTGTACAGAATACCATCTAAGTGCCTCGTGTCATGCTTGACACCTGGGATACTGGTCAGAAACAGTCACTGTCCAGCACTCATGCTGCTGAATGACCCATAACTTCCGAGCTATAAGATGACAGACATGTTAACTAATGTGCATATAACTGAATTTCAGGTGGCGATGGTCTGAAAAAATAATAAAGCAGGAGGAAGCACGATGTTATGTAGGGTGCTCAGGTGAGACCTCTCTGAAACCTGAATGAGGAGAGGGACATACCCGCATCCCCCAAGACAGCTGGGGGGCGGTGTTCCCCACGGAGGAATGGGGACATGCGTGGTGTATTCGAGGGCGGCAGGGAGCCCAGGTAGCTGGCACAGAGCAAGCGGAGCCAGAGGGACAGTGGCCCTATTTATGGCCGTGGCAGGACTCGGGCTGGGTAGGATGTGAGGTAGACAGTTGTGTCAAGAATGAACCCAAAGTTTTGACCTCCACACCTGGGTGACTGGTGGAATCTGCTCTTCACCGAGGCGGGGACCCAGAGAGGGACACACGTCCAGGTGGGGAACAAGAGGTGGGCGCCTGATGACTCAGGAGCGTCTGGCAGATGAGCTTGTCGATGAAGGGAGTTGGGCCCGTGGGCAGCGGTGTGTTGGGGTGTCTCTGTGAAGGCCACAGGGCGAGACGGCAAACCGAGCCATAGCTGCATTTCAGACGTCCTCATCAAAGCTCCAGGTCAACTAAAGGCGTCCAAAGGCCGCGACAGTGTGAGGAAGGCAGTTGGGCGGCTCGGATGGTTTTGGGAAAATGATCCTGTGGCCGTAGCCGTGGCGAACGGGCAGGAAGAGGCAAATTCCATAGGTGCCGTGAAGGAAGGCAGCGGAGCGCTTGGTTAGAAGCTCTGCGTTAAGCAACGAACAGCAATGGACTTAAAAGAATCACTTAAGAGGAGTGTCTTCTCATCGGTGGTATTTGTGGCCGGCTGTGCTACTTCCCTTGTCGGGAAGGAGAATCTGGTGATTGACTGGCTACGTTTTCTGTGCTAATCACAGTCATTCAACCGACGATGGCGTTGGTTGAAGCCCGATGGTTAGACTCACCTTCTCTGAAGCCAGAATGATGCCCCAGAGGTCGGGAATATAGTTCTGTTGTCCTACAGCGTAGGGGAGCTCAGAGGCCACCAGGATTGGAGCAGGTATTGTAAACCATCATTTAGTAAAATAAGAGCCCAGGTTTCTTGCCTTGTAACCCACATCTCAGAACCGGGCGCCCCGTCCAGGGCGGGCCGAGGCACTTCGGTTTGTAATAGGCAGGCACCTTCAAGGATGCTCACGCAGGTGGCCGCGGGGCCGCGTTTTGAGAATAACTGAACTAGATTTTTCCACGTGTGAGGGAACAACCCTTGCAGTGGGTGGCTCGGGAATTGCTATCAAACTTTAGGGGTGAAAACCAGAGAGAGATCAAAACGCTTCAGGCGAGGGTGTCCCCTGGCGGCCACGCGGTCGAGATCGGAATCCTCTGTTCTTCTCACACCACCGTGCTTCCCCGATGTGCATCTGCGGAGCGGTGACACTCCCACGTCCGGCCTTATTCTGTGACCCACAGAGAAACAAGAACAGTGTGGGACAGCGCTGTAGTTCATGAAGAATCTCCATTTATTCTGAGGTTCTGTTCCTCCACGCGCTTTTGGTATTAAAACGGCCCTTCTTTTACGACATGATGGGAATTACATGCGGTTGTTGTTTTAGTGGCACGGAGGCCACCGATCCGGGTTCTAGTGCGCCGACGTCCAGGGGGACCTCCTGAAAGGACCGCATGAGCCTGCCGTCCGAGCCCCTCCCGGCGCCTGGCGGGCTCTGCGCAGCGCCGTTTGCGAACCGCCCACGTGGGCAGGTGCACCAGACCGGAGTCCGGAGACTCACGTCCTAGTCTCATCTCGCCGTTAATTAGCTGTGCGACTTGGGCAAATCACGACATTTCTCTAGGCCTGTATCATCATCTAGGGTTCCGCGTGCTTACAGGTGTATTTCTATATGTCGAAATAAGGGAGTTATTAAAATGGGTTAAGGGCTATTCTCCTTCATTATGAGTGATTCATCAGCTCTACCATACTTGTACGAAACAACAAACACAATTTTTTTATTAAGCCCAGTGCACAAAACGTTGGTAAGCCAATCCTGGCTGACCCAGGGTGGTTTTTGGTTTCAAACGCTAGTAAATCTAGATCTCTGTGGCTTAGAAGTAAAACTATTGAATTATCTGAATCTTGTTCATGCGAGGCTCGTTTTTTATCACTTTCCCTATTTTTAAATTGAGCTTTTCCCCATACTTCCCACACTGGATGTGATCAGCCTCTGACTTCTCAGAGGGTGGACCCGCCTTGCTCTCCCCAGGCCTGCTGGGCTGCTCTGGTCCTTGACTACATCGTCAGGTGCTTCAGACATGATTCTTATTCGTGACTCTGCACAGGTCAGTGTCCACGGGGTCGTAAATACTTAAGTGTCCTATCAGCTTCAGAGCTCAGATCCCCACCTGGGCAACTCTCTCGCCTTGCAGTATTTATTTTTTCGTGTAACCAGCACGTGGTGAGCCTGCTCCATCTGCTAAACACCGAGAGGGGCCTTGAGGACATAGTCCCCGACCTCGGGGACCTCTTGGTCCCAGGTAGTTAGGCTTCCAGATAAGCAATTAAAACACCATGGAAAATTTATGCTTTCGATCTACGCTCCCACTTCGATTCATGTTTACGCCAAGCAACGACCCCTTAGGGCACAGCATCTTTTGGCGTGGGCTGGGACACTGGGTCAGAGGGGTCACAGGTGCGCTCAGCCTGCCTCCTCCCTCACCTGCAGAGGCTGTTCCTGCCTTCCCTGCTCTCTGTCCTCCTTTCGTTTTAGAAGGAAACACAGGACAGTGGCCTTGTAGGCCTCAGGGACAAAGAACTACTTTGGCACCAAATGACTTGACTTGTGCGCAAGCTGTGTAGGGTGTGGAGGTAATTCGCAGCCTTCCTTGTAGGGATGAGACTAGGCACTGGTCTCATGAGAGTTTGGGCACAGCTCCTCCTTTGGGAGCGGGGGTCCTGGCCCAGGATCTGTTGTCACTGAGCGAGCTGGGCTGAGCCTCTGGCATCTGTCTGGGCTGCCCTGACCGTTCCTCTCCACGAGGACTGCACTATCCTACACAGCACACAGCTCATTGGGTTGTACCCTATTATGTCTGCTGAGGGCAGATATCTCATCGTTTTAAAGTTGATGTGAAGTGTTTTATCATTCCGTTGGTGGTGTCAGTAAGACGTTGGAGTTGATCGATTTATGTCTCTCATAATGTATCTATAAAATATAGAGTTAGTCATTCTCTTACTATAGAAAAAAAGCCTGTTTCTGGACAGAAGCGGTCAGTGTACCTCCGGCAAAGGGTCTGGACAAAAGTCAAATTATGTCGACTTTTACCCACAGTTCCAAATGATAGCACGGGCCAGGGCATGCTTGTCTTTTGTTTAGAAAAACAGTGACATGTTCTGATGCATCTCTGTGTTAAGGAAAACGGTTTCTGTCAAAGTATACCTACGAAGTGTGCATGTACACCATATACAAGTTTCTGGAAAATTCCTAGGAGTTACTGCATAACACCTCCCTCCTTCCCTCCGTTCCCTTTAGCTAAATTAGAAGGAATCACATCGTTTAGATGTGGGGGATGACTGGGGCTAAAAGGCGGCCCGGTTGGTTTGTTCCTTTCTGCTTTTATTCGGACTGGGGGTTGTGGGGGCGAGGGGCCGGGAGGGACCTTGAGACCCGGGGGCCGCGTCTCTCCCTTCTCTGGCCTCCTAAGGTCATTGTTATTTATTGTTTTCATCTTCCGTTTGGCCACACACCGGAACCTTTGGGGCTTGTCGTCAGTCTCTCCCACAGCATCGTGGTTGGTTTAAGGACGAGAATCTTACATGAGGACATCTCCCACGCTCATCAGGGCACGATCATTCCTGTGGCTGGGGGTCAGCCAGTGGAGGGACAGCGTGAATGAGTAGGACCTTCTGGCGGAGACCCACCTTCTCTCTACCTTTGCCAGCCCAGGGTAATTTCAGACTCGGAATCATCTAGATATATTTCTTTACAGTGAGGCATTTCACATCAGATTTTTTTTGTTAAGAACATGGTACCTGATACCTGTAATTATAGCCTTATGGCTAATCACTGTTTTGATTCATCGGAGTCCAAGTGTCTGTACGAACGTCTCTCCCCACCCCCCCACCCCCACTTCAGCTCAGCCCCATTCGGCCTCTCCTGGCCACACCCAGTTGTCACTAGTATTCCCGTCACAGTGGCCCCTGCTCAGTGGTGGGGCCGAGGGACGGAGCAGAGTCTCTGCACGCGGCGCCCTCCCCTGCCCACTCGCCTGGGTCCTCGACAGGACTTCGAGAGGAGTTCAGCACCTATTCTCTTGGGCACAAGGACGGGAGAGCTTTTGGACTCAGGCCAGGGTTCGAGCCCCAGCTCGGCCATCTAGTAGCTTTATGGCCTCGGGCAGATTTCTCTTCTAGCTTCACTGCCACCCTCTCTGCAAACGAAGATGATCTAACCTACCTCACAGGAGTTACACAGGTAACCAGGAAGCGCTGGCTTTCCCGCCCTTTCTGTCACCTGGTCTGGCTCTGTGTGAGGGGATGGCCACTCATCCTCTCTGTGGTGTATTTGGCAGGTGGGGACTTTATACTTCAACTCTCTGAAGTCGTATCACATTTTTCTAAAGGTCTCCTGTGGAATTGACAGAGATGATGTTAAGTCCTCTGCAGATAATAAAGGAAAAAAAGTGTGGGTTTCTGCCCTGGAGAAAGTCGCTTCGGCTTCATTCTGATTAAAGTTCACGGTGCTGTGCTAATGTCTTGCAGCGTGTCCTTGAAAAGGAATACCGTGCTCTGACTTCTTGCGCTGGATCTTTAAAGCTAAATCTCTAAAGAATCAGGCTCTTGGCTTTGGGCAGTCAGACGCGGTCGGACGGCACCCGCGCAGAAGCACCATGCTCTGCCATGTCACTTAGCTGCGCCCTTCACCTTGAAATGTGGCCCCTTTTAATTGCTCGTCCTCTGAGGTGTTGCTATAGCAGCTGGCCGTCTGGGACTCGTCTGTGGTGATTTCAGCGACCCTGCCTTTGCCAGATCACTCTTTCCTTTCTCTATCCAGGGCGATGGCCTGTGTAGGTGACAGTTGGTGCCAGGCGAGCCTGCTGCCGTGATTCCTGACACATGCAGGCCCCTGACGCAGAGCCTGCTTCTCCACTGCCCGTCTGTCGATCCTGACCCTGCTCTCTTCACTGCTGGGGTTGTTGCAAAGCATCCTGGGGCGTGGACCTGCTTGCTGTCCCTTCCTTGACCCTGGAGGGCTCACATCATGCTTTCTATCTTAGGGCCACCTTCTCCTCAAACGCCCTCGGCTCTGCCTGGCCAAGGGCCACCACACCAAAGCGTCCCTAGTCCTGTGTCCGTGTAGCTCATTTGATGGTAGTTTTGTTCATGGGTCCTTATCCTGTGTCTCTCCATCTGGATAAAAAGCCCCGTGGAAAGAAAAGATGACATCGTATTTTTTTTTACCCCATCCTGCTAGCCTCGCTTCTTCACATAGTAGGAGATAAGTCAGGATTTGTTAATAATTATCTTAGTCCTTTTGGGCTGCTGTAACAAAAACGCCCAGAACTGGGTGGCTTATAAACAAACGAAATGTATTTCTCACCATTCTGGAGGCCGGGGAGTTCAAGATCAAGGTGCCATCAGATTCTGTGTCTCGTGAAGGCTCATTTCCTGGTGTCTTTTCAACGTAACCTCATAGGACAGAAGGCATAATTAGATCTGTCTCAGGCCGCCTTCGTAAGGGCACTAATCCCATTTTTAAGGGCTTTACCACGTGACCTAATCACCTCCTAACACCGTAACTTTGGGCGTTAGGGTTCAACATATGAATTTGGAGGGACACAACTTTCAAACCAGAACAGTGACGCTAGACATTTTCTAAAAATTTAAATAAAATATAGTTGGGAAATACTAAAACAGAAAAACCTTGCCTTTTACTTTAGGGAACTTATTAGTGAGATATTTAGACCATCAAGATTCCTCGTGTGAGTCTAGGATGAGTATTGTATTTCAGGGACTCTAAGGAACAACCAGGGACAACGGTGGTGAAATGTGTTCCGGCATAGGCCGAGGAGGGGTCTCCGGGACCTGCTCCTGACCTCCTGTAGGAGAGTTGGTAAAAATCGGTATTACCCAGTGTCATGGCGATGAAACCCAATCCCCGAGCCAGCTGGAGCGGTCGTTAAGTAGGCACTGTCACAGTTCTAAACTAGAGTTCGCTTATTTACTCAATTATTAGATGAACATTTACTGTCAGCTAAGTGCTCTGCTGGGTTCTGGGAACGCTGAGTGAAGGGGGCATTGACTCATTCAGGAGACTGGTAGCCCAGAGGGGAGGCAGACACGTTAGCCGACGCTTCCGCTGTCGTGTAAGCACTCGGGGACGGGGCATTCCACGGGACACCGGGGGGCTAGATGGGACATACACCCACTGGAAGTCCGAAAGCATTTCTCTAGTCTGAGGGCGAGATACCCCATCCTTTAGAGTATCAGTCTGATTCTGCCAAGAGGTGGCTTATGGCAGAAGCCAGAGAAGATCACGGGGGTGAAGAGATCCCAGAGCTTTCTGGGTCTGATTCTGCCTCCGCTCGCTGGCTGTCCGCTGTCCCCAAGGCCTGCTCCTGGGGTCCGCTCTGCGGCCAGGGGCCTCCCGGTCTTCACTCTCTCAGGCCCCATTTGGCTTTCTGTCAGGTGCTGTGGGCAGCCTGAGGTGACCTCGCCACTGCCTTGGAGCTGGTCAGAGGTAGGTCCTGGAGAGTGTGTGGAAAGCATTTCACGCACTGGTGACAGCTCGAGCTGAAGTGCAGAGACAGGAAATGGGAAGAAACAACCACAGTGGTGGCCAGTCAGGCTGTAGAGGCCGGTGGAGGCTCCGATTTTAGGCCAGAGAATCTGTTCCTTATTAGCAGACAGATAAGTTTGTTTGTTTGTTTTTTAACCGGCATGTGATTACCGCAGTGCTGTAGGCTGGTGAGTCAGAGGTGGTGCGTGGGGTGGATGAGATGGAGAGAAACACACACATGTTCAATAATGTTTTGAATTGAACTGAACTGAACTGAACTGAACTGAATTGAATTGAATCCGTTGCATTTGTCTGGGTCTGAATTAATACGCATCTCGGTTGCCCTGACAACGCCCCTCCCCGCCACTTTTGCATGAAGATTCCTAACTTAAAGGAACCACGGGATTATTTATACACTTGGAGCCAGCTCCTAGGCTTTCCGTGGTCTCTTTAGGCTCGGGTCTTTCATGCACCGTGAAAGGAAAGGAGATTTGGCGAAGGCTCTTGACCAAGGCTGGGCTGGGCAGAGTCCGGTCACATACTGCCTGGGACCACTACCGTCCATCTTAAGTTTAATGAAAGAATGTTAAAAGGAGCGAAGCGTCCATGCAGTTATGTTTTCCATGATTTACTTTTAAATTCTTCGATGTGGACACTGTGGGAGTGTGTATTGTATGTGAATAAATCTACATTTCAAAAATGGAGACTACCCAGCTCAGGGTGTTTAGCTGGTATTGGAAAGTCTCCTGAGACGGTGACCATAGATGCTTGGGTGACCTTCGACCTTCGTATCTAATCGCTTCGTATCTAATCGCGGGGAGGATGTAGAAGCCCCGCCCCCAGGGCTGAAATGAATGAGTTTGGAGGTTCGTGGACGCCCCCCTCCCCCGGCCAGTGCATCGCCTGGGCGCGGTGGAAGAGTCCGGGGAGCGGACCAGGGAAGCCGGTCCCTCGTGAGCGCGCCTGCCGCTCGCAGCTGTCCAACGTCTCGGAGGCGGAGGCGGGACCGTCCCGAGCCGCGGGAAGAGGCAGCTCAGCGCTGCGCCAGGATGTCGCATGTGCCCGCGCCGAGCTTCTGATCCAGAACCCCCGGGAGCGGAGCCAGGGGGCTCCACTCGGAACCGACCGCGCAGCCGTGGCTCGCAGGGGTCGGGGCACCCGGCAGGACGGGGCGGCCAGGCATGGTCAGGTCAGCCCTCGCACGTCGGTCCCCGCAGGTCAGTCCCCGCGTGCTCCGGGTCGCCTCTGCGCAGGGACACCCGCCGCGCCCGCAGCTCGGTGTCCCCGGCTCGCCCCGGATCCGCCTTGCAGGGAAGCGCGAGGCTGTGCCGTGACCGGGGCGGTTTGGGATGCCCGCCGGAGAGCCCGGCACGGCCAAGGTCACGGCCACGGCCACGGCGGGGCGCGCGCTCCCGAGCTTTCCGCCAAAGCCCAGACCAGGCTTCCTTTGATAAACGATGGGTGTCACAGAACCGCGGGGCGTCACGCGAAACTTGCCGCGCGACCTGAAGACTAGAGGGCATTTTTCCTCAAATCACTAGGCCAAAACCTTCATAAACATATTTTCCATCATCAGATATCACCGTGAGGTACAGCATAGCCGCTTTTATCTGAAACGCATTGTTTATTTTTTGTGCTAACCCGAGCTCCCCATCACCGAATTAGCGTCACGGCTTCAGCCCGTTTTCGTCATAGGGTACTGTGTAGAAGGAAAAATTAATTGGGTCTGTTTATGCTATAGTCGCAAATTCCGGTTTGTGTTTCTCTGACAGACTTTCTTCGAGGTGAGGGAAAAGACTACATCTCTTTAAAAGGAAAAACAAAACGCCAGTGTGTCTGCTTGGCATGCGCACCCGCTCAAGCAGTTAGTGAGCTGCACGGGCTGGGGAAGCTGATATTCTGCGTTTGGGCTGCTTCGCTTGTTTAAACGGTTTTAAGTACAACTCGGGTGGCTTTCCAGGCATGTGAGAAATTCTTACCCTAAGCCTGCAGAACATTTCGCAACTATCCACTTTGATTTACTCAGCTCCTGAAAGACAAGTTAGGTAAAAAACTAACGAGGCCTTTCTCGAAGCAGGAGCCAAAGAAACAAAGCACTACAGCTTGCCCCTTGTTCTTCTGCGAAAGAATTTCATTTTCCCCGAATGGCTTCAGTGGTCACCACAGAGCGAGGGAACTCGATCCTTCAGTAGCCAGGCGAGCGAGCTCTCAACATTTCTTGCTTCTGCCAGCTGGAGGAGAAAGGCCTGGATCCCCAAGCCAAGCTTCGCGGCTCCCAGCGGCTCACATGTTTATACCCTGCTCTGGGGTTAACACCTCCCTCTGTGCTGCAGGAGAGTCCTAGAAACCTGGGTCTAATTCACATTTTCAGAGATCAATAGAGGACTTCCCACTGGCTTAAATGATCATTTTAGAGGTATTTTCTCTGAAATTTGGATTGCTCTCCGATTGAGAGTAGCTTTACATTTCTGCTCTCCAGGCTTCCTGTCCAGAAATTAATGGTATATAAATGAACGCACAGTCGTGGGAGAAGGTGGTGAATTCTATTATAAAGCGCACAGCCAGCCAGTCCTTGCTTTGTATACAACCTTGCATTTCTGCCTCAAGCATCTGTGACACTCCTGTTCACCTCTGGAGCAGAAAACAAATAAGGCTTGATGTCTGTCCTTAGGGCGTTTTTGGTCCCCAGTGGAGGCTGGAGGCTGAGGGCAGATCTGACTGTGCATCTCGGTGTAATTAGTGCCAGGAGACCCGTGAGCAGTGGGCCCCTGAACAGCAGCAGAAGAGAATCTCGCTCATCCCGGACATCCAGCGACAGTGTCCAGGTTTTGTCAGACGGGGAGGAATTAGCCATGTGAAGGGGACGGGGCCACACAGGGCGTATTAGCAAGGAGGACAGAGCCGGGAAGGCACAGCGGTGTGGAGTAGGAGGACATCCTGGAGAAACTCGAAGCTCCACCTCGAAGCCTGAATCAGAGGTGCCTGGGGGCGGTGCTGTCCCCGTGCTTGTCGCGGTAATTGCCGACCTTCTTCTGGAGCTGCAGGTCCCGCGTAGTATGGGGGTTGACACGGGAACAGACAGCCTGGGGTCACATCTGTGTGTGTGATGTGAAGCAAGGCCCTCTGGGTTCTCTGTGCTTACGTTCCCCATCAAGAACGTGGGCATTATAATATTATCTACCGCAGAAGGTCGCGGTGAGAATCTAATCAAGTAACAGGGCCTCACATGCAGAAAATACTATGTATTTGTTAAGTAAAAACGTGAGAGACCAGGAGGGTCAGGACAGTGGCTGTTCATTCAAGACACTCAAATGAAGAAGAAGAACATAAAAACTCCCAGAGATGTTCCTCGTGAAAAGCTGGCTAACCCTCCAGCGTTTAGGCAGTGACTAGGACTTGCCTAGGGAGCCTGTCGAAATGCAGATTCTTGGCCCTGCCCTCTGCTAATCTATTCTTAGCTCTTGGCTGGGCTCCAGGATTATGCACTATAAAAATCACACCATAGTGACTTTTAAGCAGATGGCCTCGGAATCTTTTTGAGCCTGTTCCTCAGTGTTTGCCCTTTGGGAGTCAGTGACTCACAGGGACTCACAGGCCGGCCTTCTGGCCCCAGCTCTGCCACTTCCTGGTCGGCTAACGCTGTGAACATCCGTTGATCTGAGGATAATGTCATTGCACTCACTGTGTGAGGGGATGATGTGAGATGTGTATCTGAAAGGCACCGGTGAACCGGCCATGTTTAAATGGCTCGTTATTAGAAACGAGGCACCTCAGCCCACACCTTGGGCAGACAGGAAGCCTCAGTCCTGATGACAAGGTTGTTTTAGGCTTGCGGGGGGAAGGGGGATCAAAGCCAGACTTCTGGCCACTTTTCTGCATAGAATCCACCTGTCCCTTCTATGGCATCTTGATTGATTATCCAGCTAATAAGTCAAGCGCTCAGCTGACACAGGTCAAGAGAGTTTCTACTTTATAAGGCAAATCCATTATTTAGAGAGCTCTAATTGAAAGAAAGTTGTGCAGAGTAAGCCAAAATGGGCCTACCGTTCAATTTCTACACATCGTTTCAGACAACTGAGTTTGGAAGCGTTCCTTAGAACGGGCAGTTTGGATGGAGTGGGACCAGAACCCAGAACTGGGGTGGTGTGAGCACAGAGGAGGGTCGGCTGGCTAAGCATCGTGCGCCGTGTCCGCCCCGCTATTTAAGTTAACAGTCCCTCTCAAACGATGTGCTTGGCTACGGCTGCTCATTCACGTGCCAGTGCGAAAAGGGAAGAGGATTTAGAAAAAAATAAAGGATCGGAGAGACATTTTATGATTTATTAAGATAAAAATATGTTCGGTGCTAGACAGAAACATTTTCCTGAGGTATAGTTGCTTCTGGTGTAGGAATTTAGCAGCTACCCATAGGGACTTACTGTGACGGAACAGAATATTTAAGATTAAAAAGAAAACATACTCTCGGCTGGGAATTTAGGGTATATAACAGTGGTTTGAAGTGCATTTTATTCTAATTTAAATAGAATCCAACAAAAAAAAGGGCTGAAATCCGAAAGTGCCTCTTTGTCTCTGGAGATAAATGTGAAGCAGATACCATTGTTCTGCGTAACCCATAAAGATAAAATCTAATTATTCCTGTCCTGCTCACCGCCTTCTGAGAGAAATAGACACACGTGCAAATGTGTGTATAAATGTTCCTGAATGTAAGCAAGCATTGCATTGATATGTGCATTTCGTAGTTAAAGATTTTCATGTTTTCTATGAAAACATTTTATTGTTCATATAATAAGTTAATGAATAATTGTAGTGTTGAGATTTTTATTTTTATTTTTATTTTTGAAAACTATCATTTTTTTAAAATTGTGATCAACAGCTAACAGAGAACTTTTACTTGAAGGCAAAAGAGTACTTGTTTTTTTTTTTTTTCCTCTTTTTTTATTTATTGATTTTCAATGTATTCATTACTTTTGCGTTATTTTTCCTCACGTTAATAAATCTCATAAGGAAATGTAAACCAGAGATGGAGATTTGGTCATCCTGTTTCATCTGTCATTTTAAAAGCTCTCCCAAATTTCCTGGTGGGGTAAATGGGTAGTTGCTTGTGTTTAGTTATAGACAGTCCATTGGGTTGCAAGGTGAGGTTTGTATTAAGAGTAATGAAATAATACTTATATTGTTTATTACTACTTCAGGGTGTATTTTTAGAGTTACCCTCTCCAGTATTTATTAAAACGATAAATGATAAGAGAAGAGGGATCAGGGGCAAAAGATAAACCTCAGAGAAATAGGAACGCTCCCAGCTTGTGCCTATCTCTCTAGTCTTGTTTCTTGTTACTTCTCTCCTTATCTACGCACCAGCCCTTCCTTCTCTGGGCTTTTAATGTCTCTCCCCCTCCCTTCCCCTGCTTATTTAATTGTGCCGCTCCCTCTTACCCCTAACTGCTTTCCTTTTCTTTTTCCTGACCCAGTGCTATTTATTTTTAAGGCCTCGGGATAAACGCCAGGTGTTTCAGGAATCCTTTGCGATCTCTCTACTCCCCACCTAACGTGCTGTTCTTTCTACCCTACCACCCAGCACAAATTATGATTATTATTCCTTCTACTGTGAGTCTTCCCAGCTATGCTGTAAACCCCAATGATGCCAGAAACTCTGTCTTATTCTGTCTCATTATGTCTCTGGCAATCAGCATAATGTGTGACAGATCTTAGGTACTTGAGTAATAATACTTGTTAGAAAAAAATGGATAAATAAATGGATGACTGGATGGACGGATGGATGGATAGCTGGATGGATGGATGGGTGGATGGGTGGATGGATGGGAAGGGATGAATGGAAGGCAATTTGGATAGATGATAGATGAAATATGAAATGGATGAATGGGCAGACAGATGGACGATGGAAGGTAGATGGTAAGTAGATAGATGGATGGGTAGCGATGAATGGATGGAATGGACGAATGGATGAATGCATTTTGAAGAGGCCGGTAAGTAATGGATGAAAATTGGTGGTTGATGGAAATAGATGAAGAGCTGATGGTAAGAATGGATGGATGATGAATGAATTGATGAAGGATGAAATGGATAGATGGACAGATTGGATGGATGGAAATGGATGGAAGGGTGGGTCGGTGGGTGGATGGATGGATGGGTGGAAGGATGGTTGGTGGCCCCGTGAGTCAGGATCTTACTAATAGCAATTTGAGCCAATAAATTTGTAGTTCTTTGGTTCTTATAATAAATACAGGTTGTTTGATTTATTTTACTGCTATGCAAAAAGGCACGTAAAATATAAACATCCACATATGAAAGCTGATAACATCCCAGTTACTTGCTTGGCCAACATTGGGGAGAAAATACTGCATCGGTTTTGGAAGCGCTCTAAAAATGCATTTCTAACGTTTAATTTTTTATCGTAAATGGTATTCTTTATTATGTAGTATGTTAGACATCTCTAGAATCGTGTTGGCAAGTCTTTCAGTCAATTAAATGCTCATTGGCAAAGTGTTTCAAAATATTTGGGTAAACTTTGGAGCTGTCTGCCATCCGGAAGCTCACATGACATTTCCATGTCAGTATGTTGCTTTTTTATTGCATTTTGTTCTCTCGTCACTTGAGTGCCTCTTGCCAGCTTTTGTTCTCAGGATGGAATAGGTTTGAATTTTTGGATGAAAATATGCAAAATGGTAGCCTCAAACAGAGTTGTGTAATTAGAAGTGTATATAGTACAGTCGGAAGGAAAACAAGTTGGAATTAGCTTTCTGGGCTCTGTTACTCTGGGAGGATTTTTGTGCACTGTCTGTAACAGTTTCAATCTGAACAGCCGTTTTTAGACCTACCAGTAATAGAAAAAGTCAACTTGATCTTATAAAAGAATCAATCGATCATGCTTCTCTATGTATGTTGTATAATGTATGTAAATATAAACACACAGACACACACTTCTCAGCTGTACCCTGGGGTATTGGCATGGCCACCTATGGAAAGGAGATTTCTGCTGATTTCTGCTTAGATCTTTTAGGATGAACCCGAAGGATTATTACAGCCTGAAGCAGCAGCAGCTGCTGGTGACAGTTTTTCCCCTACAAGGAGGTAAAATCCTGCAGACCAGTGGCCTAACATTTCCCAAAGCACTAAAACAGAGCAAATAAGAATCAGTGAAATGGCATATTGCCTGATGCTTTATTTGGGGAAATTTAGAATTTCTTTTGGCAAACTCCTTCCCAAGAGAACCCCTTGACCTACTTTAGTAAATTCCAATGGAAAGATCTTACTCACAACTCGGAATGTGCTTCAGAAGTGGTGTGTCGCTTTGTTTTGAGTTTTTCCTTTTGAAGCCTCCGGAAAAATTCACTTCAATCTGACATGTTTACATTGAAGTAAACTGACGTCTGGATTTCAATACTGATGAAGCAAAGAGTCAATATAAACATCATTTCACAAAGCCTATCACGTGTCCAATAATCATAAACTAAGCTCTGAAGAATGAAATCGCTATCTGAAAATACATTAGCTTACCAACTCTAAGAATGTTCCACAAGCAAATCTTCCTAACAATTAAAGCTGTTTTACTTTTCAAAGAAGCTTGTCATGTCCAGGTCACTTTAAACGGCCTTCAGGAGGAAAAAAAAAAAACCACATTTAGCAATATGCTTTGAAAAACATGCAAAGAGTGAGTAGACAGCCGAAAACTGCCTCTGTGATTTGAATGCCTCAGCTAACGTCCATATTTTACCCTAAATATGTAACTCGCGGAACCGTGGCTCCTCTGAAACTTCAGGAATTCGGGAGTATGAAATTTGTCCTTAAACTTGTCTAGCTTAAGTTAAAAAAAAAAAAATCACGAACGGACATGATCTAATGTCTCTATTTTTTCTGCATCGCTGTGGTACAGGAGCTGCACATCAGCATGAGCAACGGTACTAACGCTTTCCACGTGCCAGG
The DNA here is from genome assembly GCF_902729225.1 of Pteropus medius. Lineage (NCBI taxonomy): Eukaryota > Metazoa > Chordata > Mammalia > Chiroptera > Pteropodidae > Pteropus > Pteropus medius. The sequence goes on along the minus strand of NW_024347788.1, from coordinate 8,482,714 downwards.
CCCGGTTTTCACTGAGTTATATGTAGTGACCCTTTTAAATCTCACGACAGCCCTGTAAGTTAGGCACTATTATCGCCCAACTTACAGATGAGCAAACGAAGCATGAGGTTAAATAACTCGCTCAAGGTCATACAGCTGGTAGGTAAGTCAGTCTTAAACCGGGGCTGGGCCCACGCAGGCTGGTTCCAGACATTATACGCTGAGTGACTGCACTGTTCTGCCCGCCACCTGTGGCTGTGTCCAGGGACACAGGCCAGTGTTAAGAGTTCACAGTGCAGGGAATGGCTTTGCCGGGGCCTTTGGAGCTGGCCCGGCGGGGGGTCGGATCGTGTGGGATAACGGTGGTAACTAATGTCTTAGGACGTTTTAGAGTTTGCAAAGCGCTTTCACCTGTACATGCTCCTTTGCTCTCTACAATGAAATTATAAATTTCCAGAATATTTATTATACATCGGACGCTCTCTAGAAGGTGGGATACAGCAGGAAACAAGACGACATCCTTGCTCTCATAGAGCTCATCTGCTTAAAAGGGTCGCGTAGTCGTTGTGGTGTCAGTAACGAGCATCGCTGTGTGTGAAAGCCTCAGAACCTGCAGTGCAGGCAGGCAAGGCAGTGAACTACTGTCCTCTCCTGATTCTGAAAGACTTGTGAAAATTTACCTGGAAGGGTCTGGGAGGGTCCTTAAGCTCTGACTTCATTCACAGCAAGGCGACCCTGTAGCACTGATAGATTATTTACCCTTTTTGGTTGTTATTCTAGTGCCAGAACATTTTGGTGGCTCTTTCTAGTTCTCTCTGTCACGTAGGACTACACAGTCATGAGAACGTGTGTCTGGAAACTTTGCAGCAGCTAGAAAATTCTCATTCAGGAAGTGGAGGGAGCCTGTTTTTTTTTTTTTTCCCTTACGAAAAGCAAGCCAGCGTTCATTTTTAAACCTCCTACAAGATGGGAAATATTTAAAGTCTGCTGTTGAATTTCACATGTCGGCCTATATCAAATGACATTAGAAAAACTCTTCATTTGAAATGTTTAAACACAGAGCAAAGGATATTTGAAGATGAATGAGAATACCATACACAATCTCTACAGTCTTTCTTATTTTGACATTTGTCTCTTTTTTAAGGTTTCTTACTTCATTTTTACTTTTTCCAAATCTATATCACAGAGTCGTCATTATATCCAGAAAATTCAACTTCATGCCATACCAGGGACATCCCAAATTTCAAGTGACATAAATTCTGTGCTGTCCTGGCATACCTAATGTCACTTGGGCTGTATCGTGTTCGATGGTGGAAGTATTGTGTCCCAGAACTGAACGTTGGGGAGGTGGCTCGCGGACCCCTATTCCGGTGGGCAGTTTGTCCTATCGCTTGCTGGAAATTGCAGAGGACATAAACGACAGACCCAGAATACTTGGGGATGATCGGTGAGCAGAGGAGACAGATCCGCCCCTTTCTCTGATATGTGCTAGAGCTCTTGTGGAAAGTCACGAAGGACAAAGTCACATTCACCTCACGTGTCTCACAAGTGTTTAACCACAAATTTTTTTTATTATTTCTTTAACACCCAATATCCCTGAAGGAGGCTATGTCACATATTCTAAAATGTTTCTGTGATAATGTCTGCCACAGAATGGGATTTATAGACGGCGTTTCTATTTGAGACTTTAAAATGTTGTATTTTAATTTCTGAAACACCTTCTTACTGAAATGTGGAGGGCTATACTACGAAGCACATAGACTAGTTGGATGATTTCCAAATAGATGTTTTTTAAACGTTAATAAATATCTCACATTTTTTTAATCCAAAAAATACATCCGTATGCTTTTAAAAATTGAGAAATACGACCGACTTATAACAAAAAGCTATAGTCTTGGATCTCGCTCTCGGATTTATTGCACAGAGAAACGCTTATAATTCTTTTGATGTTTCTGTGTTTATATTTTTGTTAGTGCTTTTATAGCTCTAAGAATATTTGTAATATTGGCTGAATCAAGTATGTGTGTATAATTACCATTCTTCGATTTGTCAAGTTTAGATGTTACCTATTGACTTATTATGGTAGATAAGGAAGTAGCTTATTTATATTGCTGCCTCCACACTCTCAATATATGCAACATTTTTAGTTCTTCTCTTGTTCCCTATGTACCTTTATTTTAATTTTATTTTTTTAGACGAGGCAACCCTTGGTTGACCTCACAGATGGCCAGGATCTTGTGAATTTACAGTCCTTTATTTATTTTTTTTATTTTTTCACACCTACAGCACCTGGTCTTCCTAGGTGGTCTCCCACCCAAGTACTAACCAGGCTCGACCCTGCTTCGTCTCCGAGATCAGACGGGATCGGGCTTGTTCAGGGGAGCATGACCATAGACCCCTATGTACCTTTAAAAAATACACTCATTCCCATTATCTGTCTTATTAACTGTAGATAGTATCTAATGATTTCTTACTTTGTAAGACGAGAATAATGCCCTTTCCTAACTACTTCTCCCATTAATACCTCCCAGTGCTCTCATCCGTGCTTTTATTTTTATGTTATTAAAGTTGATATCATTTGTATGTGACTTTTAACTATATTAAGACTTTAGTGTTTTGTCCTAGGTAATTCTAAAGCTTAAAAATCAATACAAAAAGTATTATGAATACGTAATTAGCTCTCACTGCTGATCAAAGCGCTATACTATAATTACGTTGACTTACTTCGTATAGCTTTTGTTATGTCCTAGAGTTTCTACTTGCTTTTATTTTTCTTTGCCTCATCTGTCTTTATGGCATCGTTACGTACCTTCCGTTTCTCAGGAGGTAGAATTAAATCTTCGGAATGCCCTCTGTTCCCGGACATCTCCCGCTGTCCCCGACTATAGCATCCGTTGTCTGGGCATCTTGTCTTAGGTCCATCTTCCCTGGACCCATGTCTTCCTCTTCCTCACTTCGATTCCATGTGCTACTGGAGCATGTCCTCAAGCATCTTCAAAGAAAGGGAATGTAGGAAGTAAATATTCTGAATTTCTCCATATCTGAAAATGACTTGATTGATATTTTGGCTAGATCAAGAATGATAGGTTAAAAATAATTTTCCCTGGGAATTCGTGAGACATTGTCCTATGTTTAGCATCCAGTGTTGCTGATAAAAAAATCAGATTCCTGATCCCTTTTCCTCCCCTCAGTTTTTAGAAACTTATTTTTAGGATGTCTTAATAAAACATCTGGTTATGGTTCTTTTCTTCATGGGCCCTTTCGATGGGCTTTTTAACGGGCGCTTTCATTCTGAAAACTTTTGACCTTTAGTTATGGGAATTTCTTTTAAATTATTTCTTCGATTATTACTTCTCTGTTTTTCTTTGGAATTCTCTTTAGAAATCTTAGTACTTGAGCCTCTGGTTGGATTCTGTACATATTTCCTCTTGTGTTTTCCATTTTTCTTTTAGCGTTTCGTTTAACTTTTTGAGAGATTTATTTAAAACTATTTTCTTACCATATATGGATTTTTATTATTGACTATTATACTTTTAATCTTCCAGTACTTTATCTTATTCTCGGATTGTTCCTCTTTTTTTTTTTATAGAACTCTGTTCCTGTTTTTTAGAGTTTTTAAAGTTCTCGTCTGTTCTCCAAATTATTCAGGTTTCTTCCAGGGTCCTTTTTGTTTGTTTGTTTGCTTATTATAGATATTTTCCTTTATCTTTCCAACTTACTTCAAAGTCCGTCAAAAGTCATTATCCAAATATATTTAAGAATGCAAATTTGACTAGGAACTCCATATCATCAGTGATTATAGCCCAGAGTCTCGCTTTTGACAGAGCTGTTTTGGAAATCTGATTGTTTTCCAGGAGGCTTCTTCGAGTGTCTGCATTCTTTTGATCATCCTTCCTTCCTACATGTATCCACGTTATAGCTTTATCAGTCTTCAGCACATTTCTGTCATCTGGGATTTTGCTAGAATGTTTCATTCATTCCCGTTCGCTTTGGTTTTGTAGAGTTAAGACCATTTGTACTCTTGACTTTAGTATTAAAGGGAACCTGAGAAGGCACGGGATAAGCCAATGTGACCAGTTTGCCATCTTGAAATATCCTGGAAACATCTAGAACCAGGATAAATCTCACGTCTTCTTACAGCTGTTTGAGAACTGAAGAAGTGAAATAATTTGGTTTTAACTTACTAAAGGACAGCTGTGTTTCTTTTACTTACTCATTTTCTAAGAGTCAGTTTTACCATCATTATTTTTGAAGTACGAGTGGTTATGTACGCTAACTTTGATTATTTTCTTCCCTTGTGGTGCCCTGTGTCTTCTTGGAAATAGTTGTTATGGCTATTTCTAACAGCCATAATATCACTAACGAACTACAACGTTACTAATAAATTGTTCTCCTTTAGGTCATTTCATAAAATTCAGTTATGTTTAATTATAAATCCAAACTACTCTAGACTGTATCTCACAAAAGAGAGCATAAGTTCAATGATTAATACAGACACAAGGAGGACAGATTTCTATCCAAATATGAATGTGTGGAATGATACAATAGATTGTTTTTAATTAAAAAAAAAAACAAAAAACATCACTTAGAAATAATTTAAGATTTAACAAATAATTTGAGATTTACAAGGACAATACACAGAGGTCTGGTCTACCCTTCCCCCAGCTTATCTTAATACCTGTGGTACCACAGTTACCTAACCACGGTACATTCATCAAAACTAAGAAATTAACGTCGGTATAGTACAATTAGCTAGACTCCGCACTTTACTCAGACTTCACCAGTTTTTCAATTCTGCTTTTTCTTCTGTTCTTGGATCCAGACTAGGGTACCACTAGGGTCACGTCCCCTTAGCTTCCTCCAGTCTGTGGCATTGTCACAGGTTTTCCTTGTTCTTCATGATCTTGACAGTTTTGAAGAGTACTCGTCAGATATTTTGCAGAATAGCCCTCAGTTTTCTTTCTGATGTTTTGTTAACGTTGGAAGAGGTTTTTGGATTCTAGAGAAGAATACCACAGAGATGAAGTGCCCTTTTCATCATATAAAAGGTATATGATATCAACATGACTTTAATGGATGCTATGAACCTTGATCACTTGATTAAGGTATATCTGCCAAGTTTCTTCACAGTTACTATTTTCTTTTTCTATATTACGTTCATTTCAAGCAAGTCACTAAGTCTAACACACGGTTAAGGGAAGAAAAATTAAGTTATATCTCCTGCGTAGAAGAGTATCAAAGAATATTGGATATATGTTAAAACGACCAGAGTAATTAATAAATATTTGGTGGTGGGGGGGTACTTTGAGGCTAGTTAACTCTTCCTCAGATTTTCACCCCCCGATTTTAGTATTCATCATTGGATCTTGCCTGTAGCAATTACTATTGGTGTTCTAATTATTTTCTATTTCCCTCCTTTCTATTTTCCATTTGAATTCTGTAAAGAAGACATGTCTCTCCTTTCCCATTTAGTTATTTATTCAATCATTTATTTATATCATTATGGACTCATGAATATTTATTTTATTCTTCAGGTTATATGGTCTAATATTATCATTATTTGTTTTGTTTCTCAGATTGTTTCCATTTTGCCATTGGGAGCTCTTTTAGGTTGGTTCCTGTGCCTTTCAACATACCCGATCTTAGTTCATTTTTTTTTTTTTCCATTATTTTTAACACTTCCGTGCTTCCTGGCACTATAAGATGGCTCAAGCTCATCAGCAATAAATGGTTAAAGTGAGCCGCTGAATGGATAAATCAATAATCTCATAAATATTATTTAATGTTAAATGACTGTGATAGATGCTATGGGAACAGTGAGTTTTAAGATATAAATTCTGCCTTGGAGGAATCCATAATCTATCGATTTCATTTCTATACACCAAGAAACAATTGGAAAATGAAATGAAAAACAATATTTACGATGTTATCAAAACCATATACTTAAATAAAGAACACCTATACACTGGAAATTATAAAACAGTTCTGATAAAAAATTAAGATGGCCTAAATAAACGGAGAGTTAGACCATATTCTAGAATAGAAGACTCGGTATTGTTAAGATGTTGGTTTTTCCAAAAGTAATATATGGATTTTGGTTTTTGATATGGTCTCAAAAGGGGGTGTGTGTGTGTGTGTGCGCACGTGTATGTGCTTTTTTAAATTTTTGGTGGAAATAGGCGAATTGGTTCTAAAATTTATATAGAAATATAAGAACTTATAAGAAGCAAACTTTTTTTTCTCTTTCTCTCTCTTTTTTTTATCAAGTCAAACCTTTTTGAAAAAGAGCGACAACATGGGGGGACCCTCACTCCCTGATTTCCAGACTTACTAGAAAGGCATCAGTAATGAAGACACTACGATATGCTATCGCAAGCCCTGGGATTTATATCTGAGGCTAGGTTTAAAAATGGTGTGTCTAGATCTTGCCGATTTCCATTAAAAGCCATTGTGTCCTCTCGCCTCACAGTTGGAGAGGACCCAGTGGGCTGTTATATTTTTCTTCGTAGCAGTACATACATATTCTTCTTTTCATAGTTCTCTGGTTGGGGTGTTATCTATTCTCACACCAAATCCTGGAAAATAACGTCCAATTTCATGGGGCCTATTTTTTTTCTAAAGTAGCTCATTTTCTAACTTCGCAGTTATCAGCAGAGGATCGATAAACACCTGATCCCTTGTGCCGGGTCCGTTACGGTTGATCTTGAGTGTTAGTTTCCTGCTGGAGGACAGTAACAGTCTTCTTGATTCCCATCATCCCCCATGGAAGGGACCTACAACCCTCGGAAGCTTCGAGGCACTTCTTGCCTCACCGACAGCATCATGCCCTGTCCTACAACGCGACTCCTACTTCCTGCTGACATTCGATGAGTTCTCTCCACGTGCCCCTGGTTGTACCAAGCGCTTTTTCTTGGTTATCTTACTTAATGCTCATGAAAACCAGAAGTATATTATTTCTGCACTTTGCAGATGAAAAAGCTGAGGTTAAACAATGTAAGTTCCTTGACCCAGGTCATATAGCCGGTAATATGAAATAGGAACACCTCCAGGCAGTCCGGGGGAGACCCCAATTCTTTCAAACATTTATTAGTTCCTCCTCTTCATAAATTTCGATATCCTAGTCCTGTGCCCCTCCAAGGCACTAAGATGCTTCAGGGAAAGACTATCTTGCTTAGTTCAGTATTCCTGGAATTTTCTGACTCACTGACTAATAAGTAAGGAATAAATGGTGGCTGAGTGAATACTTGACAGTCGCTATTCGGATTTTATGGGAAAAGGGGCCTACAAGGTTAGGCATATAACCTGAAACTTTGCTTTTAAATGATATAAAGAAAACAGAATGCTAATATATGAGGTTTTAAGAAGAGTTTCTATTTATCTTGTATTTCTGTCGTTTAGGTTAGATTCTACAGTCCAGATACTTCCCCCCCGTTCTTTGGCAAGCTCTTTTTCCTCCTCTTACGTAAGGATAAACTGGCTCCGTTAGGTTTTGTTCTTTGTTTCATTTTGTCCCCATGTCATAATCCCAGGCTACAGGCGTGCAGACTCAAAAATGCTGTCAATCATCTTTCTCTGTTTCTTGATTCATGACTTAAGCTTTTGGTGCCAAATATAAAATAAAAGAAAAAAATCGACAAGTTATACGTGACCTTCCTCCTTCATCATTCTCTGGCCTTTCCATGTCCGGGGTGGAAATGAGCTACCAGTTCCCAGACTCGGGCAGAAGTCCGTGGCATTAAAAGCAGAAACTTTGAGGGAAATTTGGATGTGAGTGATTGGAGGTCAGTGATGCTGAACGCACTGTGGGAGTGGGTTCTGGGGGTGAGCTGTGCTGGCCCCGGAACCACCTGAAGCATGTAGCTGTTTGACTAAAAGTGAGAACAGAAATCCAGACGGAGCCCTGCAGAGCCTGGCTCAGCCACTCTGGGCTGTTAAGACAGAGATGGCCGTGAGGACATGCAGCGATGGCGTCCAGTGATGGCCACAGGAAGCCCTTGGGCAAAGCTGATCGGTGTTCTCTTTCACGGGGAGGGAAGGAACTGTGGGTCGTGTAGAGGGACCCAAGGAAGGAGAGATGTTTGCGTTGCTGTCCTTGATGGAGCACAGCACCAGACCTGCCCCGTGACCCCAGGGAGCCTCTGGGTTTCCTGTGAGTTTTCTCTCTTTGCCTATGGGAGGCAGACGGGCGAGGACGCGCACGCCTTCAAGCCGGGTGTCTGTGTTTCTGTGAGGCCTGACTCAACAAGACACAATATTTGGTATAAAACTAAAGCAAGTGAAGAAAGAAAATGCCTTACTTACTTTGGTAATATTTGAATTAATTCAGTATATTGCAGCATTATCTGTGTTCTTGTCAATACCGTTGGTGAAATATTTTTCTAAGTCACCTGGGCTGCAGAGTGAAATGGGGGAGAGTCAGACCTGAGGCCTCTGGGCTTCGATAGACCCGGTTCCGAGCCTGGCTGGGCCTCAGTCTTCTCCTCTGTGAAATGGACCTGCCACTCTCCAGTCACAGGGGCGTTTTTCAGATTAATCAGCCCTGCGCACGGTGCCCTGAGCCGTGGGCGCTCAGTAGGTGTGAGCGTCGCCGCCTGGGGACCCACCCCGTGTACAGTTCCCCAGTCCCGACCTGTATAGGTAAAAGTAAAAACGGAGTTCGCTTAGTCAAAATGCTTTCGACCGGTAGAAATTTCTAAATACAGTCGACTGTTCCCCACCTTGCCATTTGTGAATACAGAGATTCAGGGGGTTACAAAATTAACAGGAATTAAGACCATCGTTTTAATAATAGCGGTACGTGCTAATGCAGCGCGCTCTGGGCACGATGGCCGAGACTGGCACCACGGTCCTCTGCACGTACCCCACGGGCACGCTTTCCTCTCCTTCCAGGAGCACCTGGCATGTCACAGCCGCACTGTCTTCCGAGGGACTTCCTGCGTGCCCAGCGTCCACTTAAGGGACTTTTGTGAATACAGTTTCATCCACGTTCCCAAAGAACATATTTGTCATCTGATCTGCTGGAGGTCTTAAGGTTTGTGTTAATTTTTTCCATTTCTCTCACTGAAGATATTATTAATTTCGAGGAGTCTTTTAAAAAATGGGTAATAATCATGTGCTATTGCAATAAGAACCCTGGCAGTAGATTAAGCACAGACTGTAATCCTTTGATTTTGTTGGGAGAGGGATATCAATGAACAGGAATTTGATATACTACTTCTCGTATTTATTATTGTATACCCCGTGGGATGTTACAACAATATTAGCAATAAAATACTCTCCACATTGGCTTAGAACAAATTTTATTTTTGCATTCGTAAATTCTAACTGAACAGATCCAATAAATTTATGCTGCGTGTCAACATATATCAGATTCTGTTAAGTATTTTCAATTAGTCAAGACCTGTGGATGAATTAGATTTTGAAATATTGAAAATCAGAACCGCATTGGTCGATAACGATGGGCATTATCATTATGACATTTTTCAAATTATAGAGTCCCAAGGGGCCAGGGTGTTTTCATCTAGTTCCACCAAGGGCCACTCACCCTCTGACTTACAACGGTGGAACAGAGCCGTTGTCGTTTCTTTTACTGCGTGTATATTAACGGCTCGAAAAATTATTAGCAATATAGTTGCTGACTCAAGGCGAGAGCTCGTCGCATAGCAGTTTGAGAAGCATCCGTTTGGCTGTTGAGATTGCGCGAGGCAAACACTTTTATTATGAAGGCGCTTTCCGATCAAACCTTCCCAAAGGGTAGTTTCGATCCACGCATCTTTCACGGGTGGAAAAATAAGCAGGAGAGAGGATCCAGCTCCGTACAGTTATCGGACAGACCCTGAGTGAGGAGAAGGGAGAAGCGGCACAAGTACTTTCTCTGGAATGACAGGCCTTTCTCCACACGCGTCTATTTCATTTGAGAGAACTTTTATTCTGTCCATGGTGACAAATATTTTCTCCCCTAATAGCCCTTTACTGTGTTTTTTAATATTATTTTATTTCTTCTGAGAAATCAAAGTAGATTCTACTGCAGGGCTGGGCTGGACTGCGGTTTTCCCTCGGCTCCCTTGACGGCCGGGCCTCACGATTCGCTGCCCTTGAAGTGTGAGGCCAGCGGTAGGTTTAGGGGAGACAGCGGGCGGCAACTGAGCCTCCATCTTCGGCTCCCCATTCCGCCAATTCGGTGGAATGTCGTAGTGTGCGGAAACCTAATAAATGTGTCCATAGAAACAGAAACGCTAGAAGGGACTTGAGAAGCTACGTAAATATTCCTCCCTGGTCTACAAGCAAGATCTCGCTTGAACTTTCTAAGACCCACGAGAATCTATTTGTTTTCAAAACCTCACACGTAGGCACCCACTTTTCCTTTGAAACCTGATGTAGATTCTCCTTCTTCAAAACCTTGCTGTCAAGAAAGCCTAAGTAATTTCTAGCCTCCTGGCATGGCAAGTTATTTCTTCTTCCATGGAGACAAGACATTTACTGGTCAGAGTTCCCCTGTGTCATTGTATACTCGAGTCTCCCTTTTTCTCTTCAGGAGAGATAAACCCAATTTTTTTTTTCCCCCGTGAAACTTTATAATCCACAAATAATTTATTCTCACAGCTCTTTCCCAAGTCTCATAAGTTCTCTACATTCTACTTAAGTTTAAGAGTCCACACCGGTTGGAGGAGCATTAAAAATCATCTCTTGGTGTTTCTCAATGGGGCCACCATTGACATTTATGATGCAAGATTGTCCCATGATTTTAGAATGATTAATAGCCTGGTTCCCAGGACCCAGGGACCAATAGCTCCTCGAGCCCCCGGTCACTGCCATAACCAGATTCAACCCTCCTTCTCATTTACCTGCGGGGAAGGACCGGGACCCCCAGACGATAAACTTCTCACTTCAAGTTCAAGTTCAAAATACAAAGCATGGTGGTCCAGCGAAGGGCGGGGCTGGGCCTAGACCGGAGATTTTAGCTCTGGGCCCCGTCCCCTCTCACTCCATCACACCTCCACCGTGGGCTTACATTTACGTTTCAGCTGTTTAGAAGCACAGTACCGCCCCTATATGGAGGCTTTTCTGGAGAACCAGACTTTCTGGGTCGGTGCTGAGAGGGCATCGCCGTTGTGTAGTACGCTGTGCATACGAGAAAGGTGATGTCGGAACGCAGGGCAGGGACATAGCAGAGAGAGGACAGCCCTGGAGACGGAGGGAGAAGACAGGGCCCGGATCCCGGGGGAGATGAGATGGTGGCACTGGCGCTGGGCAGGTGCCAGCTCAGTCACCGAGAGAGCAAAGGGGAGAAATCTGAGAGAAAACGGAAAATGGTAAGTAGCACAGGAAGTGCATTTTCGCTGGCTTTTCACCAGGCGTCCTAGTTTCTGCCCTCTCCTCCGTGTCACGGAAGTTCGTGGGAGGCCACAGGGCCCTTGACTGTCTCCCTGCAGCCGCAGCCTGGCCTCCCCCTCTCGAGCTCCGCCAGCCTCTCCTCTTCTCCCTCGCTTGCTCATCGGAGGTCACCACTTTGTCCGTCATGCCTCCGCGAGGAGGGAAATGACTGGATGGCTTTTATCTCTCCGGACCCTTCCAAAGTGTCAAGTAAAGTTATGTATTACAGGGAAAGGACTTAGAGACAATCGAGCTTTGGGACATTTCTCCCCCAGAAGCTTTATGAAAAGCTCCGATCTCTTGAGACATGTCCCATTATATAGGTACCACCAGTTCATGGAAGAACAAATGCTCATTCACTACTATATTCTTTGAATTGACTGTAAGAATGCATTGAATTCCCTAGTACAAAGGTTACTTGATAACAAACTAAGAATTCATGCCTTAAAGGTACAGTTCTGAGTAGGGGCGTCTGGGTTGTTACAGTGGATTTTACTTCCTGTCTGCCTCAGCCTCCACGAAATACACCTGTCAGGAGCAGGGTCGAAACTGAAGACTGGATTAAAGGGATCTTTGCTGGGCTTTCTAGTAAAATAAAGAATCTTACATGATAAGATTTATCATCTATTAAAGAGCTACATTTATGGAGAGAGAAATAATAATATCAAAGGCTTTCCTTATCTTGTGCTATTTAATTTTTTAAAGCTTTGTGACCGAGCTCCTGAGCCAGATTTTTTTTTTAAACGTGGTGATTTTCCTGTCCTGTCTTCTTTTGTGCACAGGACACCAAGTTATATTTGACTTCTCAGACTTTCTCATTTCCTGAAATCTCTACTAGCTCTATAAACATGGAAGAATAAATATTAGTTTTATGAGACCGTGTTCCTCTCTCCTCTACTAGTTGAAAAATACCACGTAATAAAAAAATACAAGGATGTAATATTGAAAATTATAGGTCAATACGCCCTCTTATTGTGGGTATATATCTAATTCTCATGCACGGAGACTACTTTTTCAGGAAAATGTATGCCGCGTGATACCATTCATTTATATGTTTCTACCTCTCATTTTTAACAGTATATCTCAAGTGACCCTCACCTCACCAGAGTTCTTTATCACTGTAATAAAAAGAAAAACAAAACAAAAACAAAAACAAACAAAAGCCTTTAGCCCCTTGCTGTTAATTTAAAGCATTACATATGACCCAAAATTAATAAAACGTTCGTGCATTTCCTTCCTGCTAAGTACCCATAATCCATTGCGCTCCTTGGAATTACATTAGAAAATGTTTCATGACAATTTTGAAAGAAAAGCAAGTCTTTTGAAGGGTATTTTTTTTTTTAAGTCAGTTGTGGTCTTGCACAACTGACTAATCAGTACTTTGTGTGCAAACGTCCAAAATCCAGACTGTAATCATACATTTTTAGCAGTCATGAAAATGTGGCATCCTTTACCCGTGTCTCTCGTACCTCATATTCACACCCTGTAAGGAAGAAAAAGAGTCACCTGTGTGGATACGTCATGAGTTGAAACACTTTTTTACAGTTGGAGGATTCAATACGATTGTGTTCACTTTTTTTTTTTAAACGCCAGTTTATTTATTATTATTTTTAATACTATATATACATAATTTTTTTACATTTTTAAAAATTTTCTCCCTTCTCCTTCCCCCCTCCCTTTCAATAACCACTAGTCCATTGTCCATGTCCATTTGTTTGTCCTGTTCATTTGTTGCTTTTAGGTTTATATCCCACATATGTGATATCATGTGATTTTCAACCTTTTCTGTCTGGCTTATTTTGCTTGGTATGATAATTTCAAGGTCCATCCATGTTGTTGCAAATGACAGTATTTCATCTTTTCTTATGGCTGAGTAATATTCCATTGTATGTATGTACCACAGCTTCTTTAGCCAGTCATCTATTGTAGGACACTTCGGTTGCTTCCATGTCCTGGCCACTGTGAATAATGCCGCTATGAACATCGGTGTGCACATATCTTTTTGAATATGAGTTTTCAAGGCTTTGGGGTAAATACCCAGTGGAGGGATTGCTGGATCATATGATAGATCAATTCTTAGTTTTTTTGAGGAACCTCCACACCATCTTTCTTAGTGGCTGTACCAATTTGCAGTCCCATCAGCAGGGTATGAAGGTTCCTTTTCCTCTACATCCTCTCCAACATCTGTTTATACTAGTCCTGTTGATGATAGCCATTCTAACAGGTGTGAGATGGTATCTCATGGTGGTTTTGATTCTGTTGTATTCAGATGATTCACCTCCGTCTGGAAATGAACACCATTTGCAAAAGCTCCACTGACTTATCATGTCAAGGGCAGTTTTTCCTTCCACATTCACTCTCCGTTGTTCCTGAAAATGGAAAATAATCAGCCTCGTATATTCTGGGCTTAAACGTAAGAAAATTGGGCTTATTGAAACAGCTCCTTCTAATGACCTAAGTTTCTATAGCTTTCTTCTTTTAAGCCACAAAATAAAAATATTAAACATCTTTTTTAAATTTTATTTTATTATTAGTTTCAAGCATACAGCACATTGGTTAGACATTCATATAGTTTATGAAATGATCCCTCAGATTACTCTTTCTCTTCCCTGGCTCTACACCTAGCCATTTTTTTTTTAATTTTAAATTATCGACATAAAATATTATATTAGCTGACATAAAATAAAAAAAAGATTAGCTAACATAAAATATTATATTAATTTCAGGTTATTATTTTTATTATGAAGTAGTTTAAACTTGCAGACAATAATAAACCTTATGTACCCACCTGCATATTTTAGTGTTGATAACACCATATTTGCTTTAGATCTGTTTTTTAAAGTCAAAAAAATCTCACTATCCTTCCTATTCATCCATTCCCAGATATATGTGTTATATATATACATATACATATATATACACATATATCTAAAAAACTAATGTAAGACTATGTCTACATATAAAGAGACTATTATTCTTAACTTTACATAGATGAGATCATACTAAATTTATACCTTTGCAACTTGTTTTTTCTCAGCATTTTTTTTTCAGAGTTATCTGTTAATATTTGGACATGTGGTACATTCTTAGTGGTTAAATGCTGCGTAGCTTCCACACGTGAAGTAGATCTACCTTCTCATAGGGCAACGTCTATCAGGCTTTAGTCTCTCTGCCCCCAGCTCCGCATTCACAGCAGATACACGTGATTACCGTGAGCTACGGCTGCATCCTGCTCGCCACAGAATAGGCACTTAGTAAATATTTATTCTATAAATTAAACCACGAGACCTTTTATTTCCTTCTCGTCCACACAATTTTCTATTTTGTTTTCTTGTTGCTATTTGACACGCCTCTGTCCCTTCCTACTGATTTGTCCTGTGAGCAGTTTCTAATGTGATTTTAACAGATCCATCTCTATCGAGCATCATTGTGTCTAAGCTCTCTCTAAGGAAGGACAAAAAAAAAAATAGAGCAAAGACAAACAAGAGAGAATGGAAGAAGGAAGAGAGGATAACTTCTAACCCTTAGCCTCTGAGATTCGGTTGGTGTCCATGAGTTAAGGACAATGCTCATCATTTCAAGATCTATCTCAAGTTCAATGTTTGTTTAGTGTCTGGTGCCTTCAAAATATGGAAGCTATCAAAAATCCTCAAGTGAATCTACATTTGTAGTTCTCAGGAGATTTTAGGGTTGTTTTGTGAGTGTTTTTTTTGCCTAGCAAGTACCAAATAAATATCTGTCGAATGACTGAATACATAAACAAAGTCATAAATATTTGTAGAGATTCCGTGGTCATTTGACTCGGAGGTATTTTAGTGTTCCTAGCGACCAGCTGTCATCTATTAGATCATTTAACTTCAACACCTAGACCTCTTGTGATTGAAAACAGGTCTAAAAACAAATGAAGGATAAGAGTTAACTAAGAGCATCAATTCCCAAGAGTTATGAAAATTAAAGTCTTCGGTTAGAGTTCCCAGATTATTTAGGATTTTTTTTTTAAAGTGTCCATCTCCTTAAAGTTTTAAGAGCTGTATATCTTAGAGTTTAGAGTAATCTCAAATTCTGTTCTGTTTTGTTATACTAAGAGATGAAAGTGTTTCTTGGCCAATTACATATTTGTATGTGGGCTGAGCCACATGACACCACTAAAAAATGCAACTTTGAAAAATTTAAGAGAAAAAGCAATTATTTCTAGAACTGACAGAGCCTTTCCTGAGTTTAATTCTCACTCTTTTAAATTTTTTATTCCCTTTAAGATACTGGGAATTATTAGGCTGTAAATGATCTTACCACTTGCCAAATGTAATTTTCTATATGAGAAGATGAATAAGTATTGAGAATTTCCTTTGCTCTCGCTTGCAAGCAGTGCTCTGGTCTTTTCTGAAAGTCAAGTTCGTAGAGATTTTTCCCCTCTTTAATCTTTTGTTGTATCTAAGGGAGTTCTACTCATCTAAGATTCCTGCCAAGTTTAACTTCAGTGGACTTTTGTGACTGTGCGTCAGTCCTCAGATAATTGGGTTTCTGTCCAAAATTCTTGCATGCGGTACCTATAGCTGCTCTATTGGGTGTCACCACACCACTTAGGGGTTTCTGTATGTGTAGAATCAGCAGAGAAATGCTTTTCAATCTTAGTCACATATGTTTTTAATAGAATTTGTTCTGGTCGTACTAATATTCCCAGTATGAGCTTATTAGTACTATTTTCCACCAGTAAATGTATGATTTTTATCAGTGTCCGTCATAACGATAGATCCACAGCTGACCTTGGCTTCTCATCTGACATATTTGTTAATGTGCGCGATGGAACTTCAACAAATTACACACTCCTTATTTCTGGCGGATTTTACTTTAGAAAATCGAATAGCCGTTTTATCCATCTGTCTGCCTCCAAGTCGCTGCATGGGGACTGTGTCAGGTCATGACAGGTTGGCGGCCGTCCTTGCCTTCCTCTCCTTCCCTCTGCAGGCCCAGGCTCTCAGGAGCAGGAGAGGAGCCAAGGAGATCAGGCTGCAATGGAAAATGGGGAAACGTGTCCAGTCATAGGCCTACCGTCCTCCTTCTACAATTTCTATTCCATTTTATTAAATTAGATTGACTGGGGTGACATTGGTTAATGAAATGACATAGATTTTAAACATACAATTCAGTAATCCATCATCTGTCTATTGCATTGCGTGTTCATTACCCAAAGTCAAATCTCCTTGTGTCACCTTATATTTGATCCCTTTTACCCTTATCTACTTTCCCCCTTCCCCCTTTCCCTCTGGTAACCACTCAACTGTTGTCTGTGTCTGTGAGTTTTTATTTGTCTGTCTTCTTCGTTCGTTGCATTCGGGTTTCTATCCCACGTATGAGTGAAATCATAAGGTTTTCTACTTTTTCTGTCTGACTTATTTCGTTTAGCATGATTATCTCAAGATCACATCCATGTTGTCACAAATGGCAGTATTTCACCTCTTCTTATGGCCGAGTGAATTCCATTGTATATATGCACTGCATCTCTTTTATGCAGTCATCTATCGAAGGATGCTTTGGTTGTTTCCATGTCTTGGCCACTGTGAATAATGCTGTAACAGACATCCAAAATATGCAAAGAACTCAGACACTTCAATAGCAAAACAAACCATCCAATTAAAAAATAGGTAGAGGACCTGAACAGACACTTCTCCCTAGAAGACATACAGATAGCCAACAGACATGTGAAAAGATGCTCAACTTCACTAGCTATTAGGGGAATGCAAATCAAAACCACAATGAGCTCCTACCTCACACCTGTTAGAATGGCTGTCGTCAAGAGGACAAGTAATCACAAGTGCTGGAGAGGATGTGGGGACAAAGGAACCCTCATACGCTGCTGGTGCAGCCACTATGGAAAACAGTATGGAGGTTCCTCAAAAAACTAAGAATTAATCTACCATATGACCCAACAATCCCTCTTCTGGGTATCTACCCTGCAAATTTGAAAACATCTATCCATAAAGGTACACGTACCCCTGTTCCATTTATTTTATATCAGGGTCCATAGAATTTTAAAAGAAAGAGGGGGGATGAGAGGGGGGAGGAAGGAGAAGAGAAAGGAAAGGAGAGAAGGGGAGAGAGAAACAGAGAAAGAAAGATCAAGCCAATTACGGAATTGTGGTTTAGCAGAGATATGACTGGTCATGATGTTGGATTATAAATTTTTCAAATATAGTTTGAGAAAATAACTGTTAAAATTTGAAATGGAAGGGAGAAGAGTGAGAAGCTAAGTGTAGTTTTTAATTCAGATTAGAGGGTCAGAGAATTCATTTTGAGTAAATTGAAACCTGAATCTGGATTCTTTAATACAGGTACAGCTGTGCAAAATTTAAAAATAAGCAATGCATCATTCCAGAGAGTGTTGAAGGTAAAATTAGGTTAACAGATCTAGGCAGAAAACAAACCTCCTAAGTGTTAGGAACTTAGAAAAATTATAAATTTCAGTGCGCTCATAATACTTGAGACATAGACATAAGTAATTAAAGACAAAAAGATCTCAAGGATGCTTGTGAAGAAGGCAAAATTAATATAGCAAAGCCTCCCTAATTTAGGTACACTAAAGAGAGCCCCTTGTTGGAATTATGTGGTGATTAATCTCAAGGACAGTTATACACTCTCAAGTAAATACAGTAGTACAATCTTGTGGCTAATAAAAAACCTCGGCAAAACAATAACAAAAACCTCTATACTGCTTCATGAATCTCTAACATCTCCCTAAAAATTTTACTCTATAACAATCCACAATGAGCCGAATTACAAAAGTTCGGCCATTTATCCTCTTAAGCAACTTGGCATTAATTAGAAAACGGTAGATTCATCTAAGGTCAGCGGTAAACTATTTCAATATAAGTCTCCAAACATACCTTTTTGACAAGTTCGTTACTATTTATATTGAAGGGATGTTTTAAGATTACAGGTGTATGTATTGGTGGTAAAACCCAGAAAGGTGATTTCCAAATAACTGAGTATTTTCATCTACATATAGCATTTTATTAGAGTTCCCCTCAAAGAGGAGGAATAATAAGGCATTCAAGTGCAGGGCGCCTGACTCATAGGTTGTGTCTCCACCCAAGAAAGAGGTCACAGAGGGCAGACTTCCCAGCCCCCCAGCCTGAAAGGTAAGTGGGAGGAAAAGATAAGGGCTAAGCTGTGTTTGCCCTATTATCCTAGAGTTTGCTTTGCAGCTAGTGTTTCTTTATTTTTTCTTTAGCTTATATCGATAGCTCAGTGTGTGTGTGTGTGTGTGTGTGTGCGCGCGCGCGCGTGTGTGTGTTGGAGGCAAGGGGAGTTCCTTTTTAAAGAGACAAAAAGGAAGGGCATTTTTTTATAGGAAGGCATTTTTCTAAATTCTTTTTAAATTCCGAAAATATGAACATTTGAATAAATACTGTTAGCGAAAGTTTTCCAGATATAATGTCTAAGAATGTTTCCATTCCTTTGAAATTTTTCACTAACAGGGAGGACTGCTATTCACTGAACGATGCCATCACTGTTAGAAATTCCTTCCTAAATTTTAGCAGAGAACGTATAACACCCAAATAAAGATGAGTTAAGGGAATGGAATGTACTTCTCTTTTACTTTAAAAGAATTCTTTATTATTTTAACATCCTTAGTAAAAAAAATCCACTAATCATATTTTCTTTGAATTATCAAAAGAATATATATTTGACAACCCAAAGAACCGCAGTCACAATAGGATGAAACGATTTTCAGCATTCTCGAGCTCGGTTTTCTTATCAGAAATGTCACTAAATCGAAAGAAAGCAAAAGATATCACATTAAGAAATTCCTCTTGCATTTAAAATACCTATTTATAAGAACAGTAATCCTTATAAGCGCTGTAGAACATTTAATTTATAAAATTATTTGTTTTTGTTTTTACTTATGCATGTCTCAGCAAAGTGAGACATAGTCCACATAATTTTTACTTATGCACTTCTCAGCAAAGTGAGACATAATCTACATAATTTCTGCTACTTTTTTTCCTCTGAGAATTCCTGTCATTTGTAGAAATATGCTGTCGCTTTATCTATTGATTGACAGTGCTAAAATTATATTTTTAAAATGAATATTAAAAAAAAAGGTGTCAGGATATAAATAGTGTTAACCTCTCCTTACGCTGCACTTAGAACTCTTTTTTTTCTAAAATTACTTTACCAGCTTCATTTCGCTTAGGTCGTAGAGGGCTCGCCTAGAACTTAGCCCAAGTAGGCCGTGATTTAAATTTCCACTAAACAAATAAGAAAATTAATTAAAGGTGACCTACAACGGTGAATTTCCAAAAATCCCATAACTTCCGTGGACTAAGTACCAGATGGGAAGGGTATTGGAGACATAATACTCCACGTTCTGGTTTTATGGTTCCTCTCCAAGGCCTCACTCTATTTATTGCTGTGACATCTGGCAGGCTGTCTTTCCTGGGCTGCGCGTGCTCCTTGCCATGTGTTAGCATTTTCCTGGAATGAAAGTCAGGGAAATACCATTTCTAAAAATATGCCTTATGGATTTTAAAAAATATAATATTTCCTCTCTACTAGATGGTTTACTTAGGGGTCCTAATAAGTGACATCCATACACAGAAGAAAAAAAATCACAGTGGATCTGATTTTATCTGTGCAAAAAATAATAACAACTGCTTTGACAAAGTGCAAACATTGTCGTCCTCTGTTTTGAAGACATTTTCTTTTTGTGGGTTTGTGGCCACAGGCACGCCACGCTCACTAAAAATAGGAGCTGTCATTTACTCAGTTCTTATACCAGGAACTGTTCTTTATATATAGTAGCAACTACATCTCCCTAACGATACTGCATAGTAGGTGTTGTTTATCATTTACGTTTTATAAATAAGGACATTAAGACATAGATTGCTTATTAACACACTCAAGTTCACATACCCAGTGAATATGAAGTTGGGACTGCTTTCTTCTTTTTGTCTTTTGACTTTTTTTTATTGTGAAAGACTCGTTTTCAAGAATTTTATTTTCTGTTGCAAGGTTTTAATTTGAAAATGTTTAACCGTAGAGGAAAGTAGAAAGAAATTCGCAGTGAGTACCGTATACCCACCACTATGCATCATTCCATCCCTCTGTTTATGCATGAATCCATTTTATTTTTGGACAGACTTCAAGGTAAACTGTAGACATTATTACAATTTCCCCTGAATACTTTGGCATATGTATCATTGCTAGAATTCAAAGTTTATGATTTTTAAGTCAAAATTTTAAGGTAAAATTTATGTTTTCACATAAAATACACATATCTTAAGTGGACATATCCATGAGTTCCAACAAATTTATATACCGGTGCCAACCAAATTCTGTTGTCACCCCAGGAAGATCTCCTACACCCTCACCAAGCAGGTATCCCCCAGAGTAAATCAAGTCAAGTCCTAGAGCGTCACATAAACACTTCATACTCTTTGGTGTCAAGTTTCTGTCACATCGTATATGTTTTTGAGATGAGCCTCTTCTTGAGTTTGTCGGTAGTTCGTTCCTATTTCTCGCCGAGTGACATTCTATCCTATGAATTTATCACTTTTTGTTTATTCATTTTCTGTCCGTGGACACCTGCGCTCTTTCCAGGCTATGAGTGTTGTAAATGAAGTCGGTGTGAACGTTCTTGAACAAGTCTTTTTGTGAACATAGACCTTCATTTCTACTAGGTCAGTATTTAAGAGTGGAGTCTTCGTCACAGGTAGCCGTATATTCTGTTAAGTTTTAGAGGAAACGGCCAGATCCTTGTCGCAAGCGGTTGCACCAGTTGACATCCCCGTTGACAACATGTGATCATTTCAGCTGTCTCACGTCCTCAGCAGCACTTGGTGCTGTCGGTCTTCTTAAGTTTAGCCATCTGGTGGTTTGTGGTCATATTTCATCGACATCCGATAGACATTTTCCTTGCTGACTAATATGTTGAATCTTCATGTGCTTACTGGCCATGCATGTATCTTCATTTGTAAAGTATCCATTAAATCTTTTGCCCATCCTTACATTTATTTTTGTATTTTTATTATTGAGGTATTTTATATGTGTGTGTGTGTGTGTGTGTGTGTGTGTATTTCTATATAGGATATTTAATTCTTCTAGCACTATTTGTTGAAAAGACTTGCCTTTTCCTATGGGAACGCCTTCATGCCGTTCTCAGATAGCAGATGACCGTCTGTAAGTGTGGTCTATGCCTGAGCCCTCTCTTCTCTCCCATTGGTTTTATTGCTCTTCATGCTAGTGCCTCGTTCTGTTGATTGCTGGAGCTCTAGAGTAAGTCTTCCTTGTTTTTCTCTTATAAGATCAGTTTAGATGTCCTAGTTCTTCTAACGTTTTGTGTAGATTGTAGAATTAGCTTTCCAGTTGCTAAAAACACTCAGCTTGGTGGGACTGTGATTAGAATTCACACGTTAGCAATATCGAGCCTTCCAATCCATAAACATATACTCTTTCTCCACTGTTGTAGCTTTTCTTTAAGATCTTCCAGTGATAATCTGTAGTTTTTAGTGTAACATTCCCGCGTGACTCTTGTTTCATTTATTGCTAAGAATTTGATGTATTTTTAATATTCTCTGTGCTTGACATCATTAGTCATTAGGAAAATGCAAATCCAAACCACGAGGCACCACTTCACACCCACCTGGGTTGCTATGCTAAAAAAGGCAGGCGATAATTGTAAGTGTTGGCAAAGTGTGGAGAAGTTGACCTCCTGCATTCGGGCGGGAATGTAAAATTGCTGAAGCCACTTTGAAAAATAGCTTGATGTTTCCTCAAAATATGATTGTATAGTTGTCATCATACCCTACAGTTCCACTCCCAGGTATAGACCTCAGAGAACCAGAAATATATGTCCACTCAGAAAACTTGTGTCCTAATGTCCGTAGCAATATTATTCCCCATAGCCAAAACTATAGACAAGCCAAATATCCAGCAACCAACGAATGGATAAAGAAAATGTGGTAGATACATGCATGGAATATTATTCAGCCAAAAAAAAAATATAATACTCATGCATACTACAATGAGGATAAACTTTGAAACATTATGCTCAGTGAAAGAAACCAGACACATAAGACCAAGCCAAGTATGGTATAATTCTACTCACACGAAATGTCCAGAACAGGCAATTTCTCCAATCTCTTTCTCCTGTTCCACATCCAATCACTTAAGTACTATGCATTAATCTTCTAAAATATCTATCAGATTGAATCTGTCTTCTGGATTTCCATAGCTGCTGTTTTATTGCAGCCTCTTAATATTCCATGTGGGTATCACAGTGTTCTTTCTAACGTGGATCCTGACTTCGGGCCTTAGCCACCTTCCATCCATCCCTTACATCATCTCAGAGTAAAGTTTCTAAAAATAGAATTATGTCGCTTTTCTGCATTAAATAATTTAATGGCCTTCTCTTACAGGGTTGATTTTCAAGCTTTTTTTTTTTTTCCTGTTATCTTAAATGAATAGAAATCTGTTTTCAAAGAAAAGTCAAATACTGGAGTTGAACAAATACTCCAGTTTCAGGGCATTTGCATGTAGGAAGGACGTAAGGCTAGTACTGATTTATACTTGGATGTGTCAGTCATATTTAGCTCTCTCTATATATCTATATATATACATATATATATCTATACATGCAATGGGATATTATATATACATACATATATATATGTATATATATATGTATGTATATATAATATCATAACAAATGGGCAGATGTAGAAACAATTGTATCTCTACGCATATGCCTGCGTATTTCCTAGCTCTTTCTTCTAAGAGAGGCTTGGGGCAGTGATACCCCAGTAACAACTAGTATATTAGTGCTCAGATCTTGGCTTCTAAGTATCATTCTCCAGTAAAAGGAACTAGTGATCCTTGGAGAAATTGCTAGTTCTAGGGCTGGAACAGTGAAAGTACAATGTAAGCCTGGAGTATCTGGTGTACCCTACAGCAATAAAGTACTCAAAAAGCAAAAGGATGGAGCATGTAAAGAGATATAAGGGCCAACCAAAAAAGCTCCCGATGGCCAAAGCCGGGAGAGTTTGAGCAACGAAATTGGTAACATGATATCGGATTACAACCCAAAGTATAAAATAAACATACAGGAACTCATCCTACTATAAATAAATGGTTGAACAGATAAATACATGGAATAAAAGGGAAAAATCTTTCTTATAGAACGATCCCAAATACCATAGGTAGCTCTAGCTCCATCCAGGAAGCGAAGCTCACCCTCACCCTTCATGTGGGAGGGACTTAGTGACTGACCTCCAAATGAAAGAGAATGGAAAGGGAGAAAGCAGTAACTTTACGGTGGGGGAGCCTGCTAAACGCCATGGTAACCAGGCCATCAAGGTCAGCTTCGCAAGTCATACATCTCTTTGACCCCATTTGCTTCCTGATGTGCCGTGATGAAAAATGCACCTCGCTCCTGTGCTGCTGTTCCTCCCCAAACCCACAGCCCTCGTCTCCTCATGAGGAACGCATCAGACAAAGCCAGGGTGAGGGACGGTCTATGAAATGCCTGGCTAAGAACCCTCAAGACTGTCAAGGTCATGAGTAACAAGGAAAAACTGAGGGACTATCACACATCAAAAGAGACCAAAGAGGCGTGATGACTACACACCATGGCATGTCTTGGATCGGGTTCTGGAACAGAGAAAACACGTCAGTGGAAAAACTGGTGAAATATGAATGAAGTCTGGAATTTAGTTAATTAATAACGAGGTACCAATGTTGGTTTCCCAGTTGTGACAAGTGTGACATGGCAATGTCAGCCGTTAATATAAGGGGGTACTGGATGAGGAGTTTATGAGAATTCTCTGTATTATCTTTGCAACTTCTCTGGAAGTCTTTTTGCCAAAAGAAAAAAAGTTATTTAAAAAATTAAGAAGGCCCAATGTAAAACATATTGGCAAAGCCACTGTGGTTGAAACAGAGCTGCAGGACCCACTCCCCTCACTCCCTCCGAGTCCGTCCCCTCCTCTCCTAGGACCTCGGGGTTCTCTGGCGTGTGCTTTGCAAACCGCTGCCCTGTAGAATTAAGTCCAAACTCCTCTACACATCTTCTGGGGACCTTCATATTTTCGCCCTTGCCTAGCTTCCATCTTCATCGTGTGTTGACCTGTTGCCCACTGTGTTTGTTTCCTTCGTATATTCTGAAGGCAGTTTCTCCTCTCTAGGCAGACGATGAGCTTCCTGTTGATTGTGCATGTGTTGTTCTGTTAGCTTGGAAGACTTTTCTCGAGCTTGTTCAGCTTCGAGAACTCACCATTTCACACCCTCTTTATGTGGTCCTAGAATTTGGCTCAAGAGTCCCCTTCTCTCTGAAGTCTCTAAGGATGAGGGACGAGCTCCAAAAGCATTTCTACAATAACATGTGGTCCCTCCCAGTTGTCTGTATGCGTCTCTGTGTGCTTGCATCTTACCTCCAATAATTGACAAGCTCCTGAAGGAGATGACATTCATCTCTCTATGCCAAATGTCAAGCATAGCACCTAGCACAGAGTAGATATTCAGTAGATGTTGAATAGATGGATGGATGGATGGATGGATGGATGGATGGATGGATGGGTAGATGGGTGGATGGTGGATGGGTGGGTGGATGGCAAATGCAGGATGGGTGGATGGGGGGTGGGTGGGTGGATGGGTAGATGAATAGTAGCAAGTTTATTTAAACCAAGTTATTTCCTTTTTGGAGCATTTATATTTATTTGAAATTAGTTGCTATAAAACATTCCACATTTTAATAAACAAGATTATCCCAGTTTGCTAGCTTAAAAAGAAAAGCATTGGCTTTTCAGGAGTAGGCAATAGTCTTAATTCAACCAGTATGTATATATAAAATATTGAAGGTGGTTGGGTTTTATTCCTTTCAATAACAAAAATTCTATATGATGTGTACGTTACAGTAAATGAGATATGTCCTGGAATGTTGCCTTTTCACTCTGCTTGCATTTGAAGGAGTTGTCAGTGAAGCTATCCACACACATTTGTCTTCATTAGCCATTCCAAGGTGATGCAGGTGGCCTGGCTCTTCTCAGGCACTTTAATTTGCCAATTATTGTACCCACGGCTAAGAACAGATAGTGATTAGTTTCACATTTCGCTCACTGGGCAGCTTAATGTTCTTGTCATCTTACATTGAGTTTTAAATATGCAAAGCACAAAGAATGTCAGACATGTTTCTCAGACTTGGGGTGTGTATATCATATCTCATAACTTGAGTTGCTTCTGGGTACAGCAATTAAAGGGCCTGATTGATTAATAGCAGAACAAGATATAACATGGCAAATGTACATCAAAGAAGGTAAATTAGGGTGTATAGACATACATACATGCATGCATAGGTGTGTGTGTGTGTGTGTATAAAGGCTTATATATATAAAGACAGATGTACATATATACACACGTGTGTGTGTGTGTGTATAAAGACTTAGATATATCTTCTTTCGCAGAGGCACCATTGGCTAGTTTATGGAATCTTAGGGCTAGTTGATGGCTTAGATTATTACCATTTAAGGAAAGAAAGAGAATAGTGGGGTCTTTTTTTTTTTTTTTTTTTTTTACAAAATGGCATTCAGCCTTAATAATCGCCTTCTTTCAATATCCTCAGGCTACAGAGGTTATCCAGAGCTCAGAATTAGATGCATCATTTTTTAACAAAATGAATATTCACTCCCTTTATTTTGGACAGTTTTGTACCGGCTATGAACTAATGCCTTCTTTTAAAAATTGCCATAGGAAGGTAGAAAAGTTCCCTTCGGAAAAATCCAAAACCACTGACAGTTTCGTCTTCTGTTCTTTGGTGTAATTGCCTGCGAGTGAAGTTGACTCATTTGTGGAGACTTAACCGAGTGCCATTATTAGCAGAAAAGATTATTTAACATTATAAGAAGGCATGGGGAAATGTCAGGCACACAGCATCCCAAACATAAACTTTATTTGCTACCCTCTTGAAGAATTTGTTTGCATATAATGTTGTTCACACCACTGATAACAGAAAATGTATTTAATAACTCCTCAGAATTAATATGCTGTAGTATGCATGGCTGCCTAATTTAATTTATCTCTGATTAAGCCTATTATGTTTGAGATCATTTACAGAAGAGATTTTTTTTTTTTTTGCCAGCTGTAAGCTTATTTGAATTGTAATACGAGTTAATAATGTGTGAAATAACCAGGGATGCCTTCTTCTAAATGTTAACTCTGCCCACTGACTTCCTGAGATGATGCACACTCAGATCACTCATTGGCATTTACTTAGTATCTTGCACAAAGGCCAGATAGTGAAATAGTATGAAAATTAACTAGTTTAGGAGGCAAAGACTAATGGAGCAGTAGTGCTTTACTCTTGAAATGCAGAGAAAAGGCCATTGTATTATGCATGTAATGGAAAAAAAATTAATGAGTAATAATTACATAACGTGACATATGAGGTAACATATAACCTTTGCCTGATTTTTGTTCTAAGTATATTCCTTCAGCACTAAAGAATCGTTTGATCAGATAGAGTGGGACCTTCAGGGTTTGGCAGTGATGTCTGCACACCTGCCTGATGCTCGGGTGATTGGGTCTCTTCAGTGGGCCCAGTTCAAGAGAGGGAAGGGCCTCGTGCACGTGCTCTCCAGGGGCCTGTTCTCCAGCTTATGGGCCAGGCTTGTCTTTATGCCTGCCTGCCCTTCTTTCCTTCCCTTCCTTCCTTCCTTCCTTCCTTCCTTCCTTCCTTCCTTCCTTCCTTCCTTCCTTCCTTCTCCTTCTCCTTCTCCCTTCCTTCTCCTCCCTCCTTCCCTTTCCTCATTCCTTCCTTCCTTTCCTTCCTTCCTTCCTTCTTCCATTTTTTAAAATCAATTTAGTTTTTATGGTGACATTGGTTAACGAAATCCAATAAGTTTCAGCCGTACACTTGAACAGTAAGGCATATGTATTTACACTGTGTGTTCACCTCCCATAGTTAGATTTCTTTCTGTCACCACATATTTGACCCCCTTTACCCCATCTACCTCCCCCCACCCTCCGGTAATCACTAGTCTGTTGTCCACGTCCATGAGTCTCTGTTTGTTTGTCCTGTTCATTTGTTGCTTTTAGGTTTATATCCCACATATAAGTGATATCATGTGATTTTCAACTTTTTCTCTCTGGCTTATTTCGCTTAACAAGATTATCTCAAGGTCCATCCACGTTGTTGCAAATGACAATATTTCATCTCTTCTCATGGCTGAGTCATATTCCATTGTATATACGTACCACAGCTTCTTTATCCAATCATCTATCATAGGACACTTCAGTTGCTTCCATGTCCTGGCCACCGTGAATAATGCTGCTGTGTACATCGGTGTGCAAATATCTTTTTGGATAGGGGTTTTCAATTCTTTGGGGGAAAATACCCAGTAGAGGGATTGTTTATGCTTCTTTGGAACCAAACGTTTCATCTGTCTGTCTGACTATTCTTTTCACTGTCATGAGTGGTTATTGCCAAAAAAGTTATTGGTCGAATCACGCCCCCTTTCTCAGCAGTGGCCTTGTATAGAACTATATGCACCCCAAGAGGTAGTTACATGGTTCAGAATACAAACTTTATTATTTGTGTATCTATTTAAATTTGGTAATCTAATTGCTTCTTATCCACCCCAACACCGCCTCTCTCCCTGCTTGAAATGCCTTTTCTGACCCTCTCACAGAAATTCTACCGCATGCTCAAGACCTTCTGGAAATCCTGCCTGCTCTGTGCGGATTTCCCACCCGTGTCAGGCCCTGCCGTTTCCTCCTTGAGCTCCTTAGGCGGTCGTTTGCTTGGCCGTTTGGTCACTTTTCATGTATTCAACAGCGAGCTCCCTTGAGGTAGATGCCTTGAGTTTTAAATCTTTGGGTCCCCACAGTGCCTAATACAGTCTCGTATTGTATGTAGATGGTGATGTATGTGGTCAGTAGGTGGTGGTGATTGATAATCAGAATGAAAATATGACAAGGGAGAAACTCATATATCATGAGCCCTAGGTAGATGCATTTAAAATCAGTTTGTGGGTTCTCATCTATTTTAAATGTGAAGTGGAAACTCACATGTAATATTTTAAATGTCTGCGATTATAAAGTGGATTTCTCCTTGCTTTGAATGGCTCTTGCTAGACCTATACTAGTTTAAATCTCAGAATGAATATAGAGTTTCTTAGCCCTGGCTTCCATTAGAATTGGCTGGGGAATTTCAAACACATATGCTGATGACTGGAACTCACCTTCAGACCAATTATATCAGAGAATAGTATCATTTTTAAAAAGTTAACCACATGATCCTAGAAGCAGCCAGAATTGAGGACCACTGGTGTAAAGGGAACTTACATGTCGTTAAGTTCATTCATCCATCTGGCGTTTGATTGCTTTCTATAGCCGTTTGGCAATGAAGGAAGAATACTTCTAACAGGATTGAAATTATAGGTTTTTGATGCAGGCATCCATCACCACATCCACTCCTTCTCTCAAGCTACCAATCAAGGTGACCCACTGTCTCAGTTTGTCGGGGACTGTCCTGGTATCTGCATGGAAAGTCCTATGTGGTGGGAAACCCTTCAGTATTGGCAAACCAGGACAGCTGGTCACCCTACTACCAACATACTCACTTTTTGGGTACTACAGAGTTGTATTTTGATAAATTTTCTTTGGCGAAGAAGAAAAATTATTTGGGATAGGGTTTACAATATTTAATGGAAAGACAGAAATAATTAGAACAAACCTTTAAAACCTTAGCAGCCTTGAGAGCGAAGAGACATAGCAAAAAAAAAAAAAAAAAAAAAGGAAAGAAAAGAAAAAAAAATTACAAGTTCTTGTAGAATCCCTGCAATTAAGATGAAGGAGGGAACTTTATTGCCTGTAATTAATTAAAGAACATCAAAATATTCATTCGCTTTTATCTCTGCTATGTAGATAAATTAAGAATGATTTTGTAATATGAAAAGGCATTAAGTGAAATTCTCAAATTTGTAAATATAATGAACTGAACTATAAGCTCCTTGAGGATGGCTATTTTTACAATTAGGCAAGAAAGACATATTCAAGGCTACGTGAAAAGTTACTGGCGGAGCATCTGGCTCCGGGATCTTTCTTTGGTAGGTTCTTTGGCCTCTTTCCTATGATACATTCTTTTATTCCCGGTGACATTTAGCACAATCCTTTCCTTTCAGATAAAAGTGAATGTTGGTAGATTGATAGAAAAAGTGAAAGTATTTTAATAATGAACATTTTTAGCTAATTTATAATTGTAGCATTAAAAATTAGTCATCGTGAATGCCCATTTGAGTTTTATTTTGATATCATGGTATAGTCCTACAGCTTAAGGATTAATTTATCTCAGTGATTTATCACACCGATCACTGAGCAGCCAGTCTAATTACCACATGGTTGATTCATTTCTTTTGCTGATTGCCAAAACTGTCAGATGTGTCCCAGTCATCTGACCATCTTTGTAACCAAATCAGACCCACTGAATTGGCAGCAATTCAGCCAATGCTTTGGTCATCGGCTGCCCAAGATGTCGATGGTACCACACAGATGAGATGCTGAGCTCCTTCGAAACGTCTAGTGTCATTAAAATTGTGGTAGATTTTCCTCCCACTCTAAAAGTTCTATGCTGCTATAAGAGAAAGCATCGATGAATAAAACCTCTGATATATTATGTTTTCTCTCTTTTTCTCCTAACCAAAACATTTAGCTGAAGTAAAACTCAGAGAAACGTATTGTAGAATGGGAAATCGCAGATCAACTCATTCATCCATCCCAAAATATGTTAATAAATAGCACCTGGGGGAAAAGTGGGGAGCATCTGTAGGTAGGTGCGTTTGTATACGTGAGGTAAAACAAAATTAAACTGGTACCTTTAATGCAGGAGGGGAAAGGCATGAGACGTATGCATATTCCAAAATTATCTAGCCACAGAACACTTTATGGTGACATCTGGAGGGACTTTATCCAACCTTCTAATTTTGTAGTTGAACAAACTGTGTCTCGAAAAGGTTCAAAAACTGATATAGATTCAAATACTTAATTTTTTTTTCAGGCTCTCTTCCTCCCCCCGCCCTCACTCTGTATTGCTTTCGACTCTAAGAACTTCCCTCATCCCTCCCTATTGCTTCTCACTGGCCAGCTCACCAGTGCTATGATTCCAAGAAACGAAGGCAAAAAGCATTTACTTAGAAAAGATGCGCTTTTAGAGTGGAAGGTTTCGACATCTTATGTTTTGATTGTAATAGCTTTTATGAATTGGGCATCTACAATATGCCAGGTGCGTATTATATGATTTAATCTTAACAGCCCGAAAAATAGATAATGTTATGTCCATTTTCCCGTTGGAGAAATGATTAGCAACTTGAAGTTCATACATTCAGTAAACGGAAGAATTGGGATTTAAAACAAGGTCAGTCTGACTAGAAAGTTTTTTTTTGTCTTTTCTAGCTCAAAGATAGGATTGCCGCTGCATCGAAGTGACAACACGGTTCATTTTTTGAAGTTATTGGCCCACTATTGAGTATGGCACAGGATAGAGAGAATTACATAATTTAAGGTGACAAATTTACAAGAAATGTACTCAGGAGAATAAAAATATATCCAAGTAATATATTAAAAGGATAACCAGCAAGCTGACTAAAATTTGTTTGGGGCATGAGGCGAAGCATACATACATATTCACGTTAGTGTACACACATATGCATGCATTCTAAGCCACAGTATACCTTTCAGGGTAAGTACATAATTAGAAGGTAATCTGGGCATATGCGGATAGTTTTTTTGCTGGATAATGGTGCTTTTTGTATGAATTTTGGGTAAATGTCAAGTGAATGACTGAGTGGAGTGTCACAGTTAGTATTCTGTGATGTAATTTACTTGATGGCCAAGCGAGTGATCACTGTTTAGAGTTATGTTAAAGTCAGATGATTTTCTGCAATCTCTTATTTAATGAACTGGCATAGCTTTTCTTAAAATCTTTATTTGGGCCAATTCTCTTACTATTCTGTTTTTTAAATGCTTTTCTTGATGTTCGTTTCTTTCCCCTCCCCCTCCCTCCTTGCATCCCTCCCTCTCTCCCTTCCTTCCTGCGTATAGCAAAATCGATGTGGCATCTGCCTCAGAGTGATTTTTTGGTCCAAATTTCTTGAGCTGACATAGCAGTGAGATGCTATAAAGATACATTAATAGAGGAGTTAACTTGCTTTGCCTGATGCCCCCTAGAAAATAACAGAAAATTAAAACGATTCTGTTCAACAGCCTCCCTGAAAGAAGTTGTTAGGTAGTTAGCAGTCGATTTGGGCGAATACCTAAAGTTCTCTGGATAAACAACCTAGACTATAAAGTACACAATAAGTACATAATAATTTCGAAGTCAAAATTTGAAGACTGCGAACTGCAGCAAGGAATTAAAGACTCTAGAGATAAATGGAGGCAAGAAGGAAGAAACGGAGGAGGAGACGCTACTCAGCAGGAAATGCCAGCAGATGCTTGGAGGAGGACACCGTGATGGGGGGCGGGGAGCAGCTGCGGTGTACCGGGACACGCTGGGAGGCGGGGAGCAGCTGCGGTGTACCGGGACACGCTGCGAGGCTCGGCAGGGGTGCGAGGGTGAGACTGGGAAAGGGGGGGCCCGGTTGAAAGTAGCTGCAGAGTAGTTAGCAGTGGTTAGTGGCACGTGATCCATGCAGCCGATACTGTTCCTTTCCCCGCCTTAGAGGCCTCTACCAGTCCTCTCCCCTGCTGGAAGCGTGGGGGTCATCCTAGGGTGCACTGAGTCAGAGATGCTCCGGGCTCAGGGCAACTCGGCCTACGGGGGAGAGGTACCACACAGCAGAGCGAGCGGGCAAGACCCTCCTGGGCCATCCCGAGATATAGCTCCCAGAGCACCTGTAGCCAGGGACAACTGCAGCCAGGGACTAGCTCTTCAGGCAGGAGTTTGAAGGATTCTTGTCTAAAGGAACCGAATAGCCCAAAGAAATGACCTGACTAGCGTTCGGAATCCCCATCGAAAGGGCTGCATGTCTCACCCGGTTACCTCCCAGGGTATAAGCACACCCTGCCCCTACCCAGGGTTTCCGGTCAGTCTGACGGTGACTCGCTGTCCCTAAGTATAAGGGAATTATATATTGTCTTTATGTACGTGTGTGTGTGTGTGTGTGTGTGTGTGTACCCACACACATTTAAGATAGTCATATATATAAATATATTCTATAATTTTCTGTATTAAATGTTAAATATGAATGGTGAGAGGGTCACCAGATATTTGAGTATAGCCCGCCCCCTGACATAGAATATAGACTGAAATACAGAGATTAAAACAGAGAGAGAGAGAAAGGACTAGGGGATCAGAAAAAAAATATATAGATAATTCAGGAAACAAAAGAAAAGCTTTTAAAATCCTAGAATAGCTTTAGAAAGATGAGAGACAGTATTATATCTATGAAATAAAAAGGGCATTCTATTAAAAAAAAAAAGAATAATCAGAAAATGAGAACGTGATCTTAGAAATCAAACATGGTAAAAAATTTCATTCGGAGGCGTAGATCAAGCCAAGGAAACTTTCTATGATGTAGACTGACAGGCCAAGGTAGGCGGTGGGGGTGGGGGTGGGGGTTCGGGGGAAGAAGGTAAGAAACGCAGCAGGTCAGTCCACGAGGTTCCGTGTTTCACCACAGGGGTTCCAGAAAGGGACACAGAAAAAAATGATGATGGAGAGACAAGTACCAAAGAATAATACAAGAAAAAAAAAATTCAGAACAGGAATTTACAAATTAAAAGGGAAGAGAAAGTGCCCAGAACAATGGATAAGATCCCCATTAAGATTCCTTACCGTGAGAGCTCAGAACACCAGGGATTAAAATGAAGATTCCAGAACCTTCCAGAAAAATCAGACAAGTCACGCGTAAACAATCAGGAATACCCGTGGCATCAGACTTGTCAGCTGTCGCGCTGGAAGCTAGAAGACAGTGCCACAGATCCTGAGAAATTCTGAGGGGAACGGCTTGTACTTAGAATTCGATTACGAGGTGAACTAGCCGACGTGTGAGCGTAGAATTAAGACGTTTTCAGACACGCAAGGAAGGTCTCAACAAGTTTACCTCCCGTGTGTACCTTTTCTCAGGAAGCTTCTAGAGAATTGCTCTACAAAAATGAGGCTGTAAACCAAGAAAGAGGAAACCATGGGATCCAGGAAACGGGGGACCCAGCACAGGCGAGAGGCACAGGGATTTCGCAAGATGGTGTTAAAGAGAAGCCCCAGGACCACAGGTGGGCAGCTGACCTGGGCACCCGCTAGGTTGGACGGACGGACGGGGTGGGACGCTCCGAGAGGGAGTGCTAGACCTGACAGTTTGGCCGACTGGGTCAATCACATGAAAAATGGTTTTAATAGGGCTTTCGTAGTTCTTTTAACTAGTTCAGGAACAGTCAGTAAGAGATAAACACACACAGAAGGAAGAAATAAAAGACACCAGGAAAAAACAAGCTATCAGACAAGATAGGAAGTGTATTCTTATGCTTCGTGACTCAGTAGTAACCAGATTGCATGGTCATAATGAACATAGAATATCAACATATCCCTACCTCGCTCCTTAACCTCGTGGAAGGCTGGGGGCAGAAAGCTTGAGTAAGAGTGCGACATTTTTCTCATTTTGCCTAGTAGAAAAACATTAGATAATCTCTAAAAATGATAAACATCACTTCGCACACATTACGTAAATATGTGGAATCGAAAATCAGAATTGAAAGTTAGAAGTGGTTTCCTCGCCCCCTCCTCGTCACCCCGGCCCCTCCGCCCAGCAGGATCAACCCCCTTGAAGGGAGGGTGGCCAAGGATGCTGGTCTTTCCTCCCTTTCTGAGCAAGCCACTGCATCAGCAGCAAACTGGGAGCAAGTGTGGGGGCACAGAGCTTGCAGCTGCTTCGCTCTGTAAATCACGTATCTGTCATCGTGAAGCGGCAGCGGCGCAAACACACACATCTGGCGCTTTACACACACACACACACACATACACACAGTGGTTTCCTCTAAGGTGGAAGGTCATGGGTCGGGAGGAAGCGGGGGAGGTAGGGTTTCTGGTTTGGAGTTCTAGGCCTTGCAGTGTTATTTGCTTTTTTTTTTTTAACCTCTAGACATATATTACTTGTAGATAAGTAGGTTAGTTTTTCAAAATTACTGAAATTTCAAATAGAGGTTATAAAACCAAAGTACACACTCTTCCTCAAAAAAAAAAAAAAGTCAAAAACAAAGAGGAAGAAGTCGATGGTGCTTTCGTTGCTGCCTTTCAGAACTAGCAAGTGTACTAGTCTGATGACACCCCAGGGGCCTGGGGACCCTCTGCCGGTCCCCCTCCCGCCAGCATTTCCTGTCGCCTGCAGCGGCTCCCCACAGTGTCTGAGACCTGCGGGGCCCCTTCCGGTCCTGTTACAGCACCTGCCTCTTCCCTCACCTGGGCCTTGGCTTCCAGTGCCGTCGTGGCTCATCGTCCATTGACACGTTCCCACACACGCACGCACATGTGCGCACGCGCACTCGCGGCCCCCTCCCGAAAGTCCCGCGTACTCGCATCTCAGAGCAGACGGCTCACGACTCCTTTTCTCTCCTTATTCCCGTTGTGTTGCCCTTGGCCCCACGCACCGCGCACCGCCTTAAATCACAGGCGGCTTTTAACTCGTTCTGTCTTTGCTAAGAGCGCAGAAGGCGACGTGGACGGGAGCCGGGTCGCACTCCTGTTGTATGTTCCCCCTACAGAGCCGGTCACAGTGCTGACATTCCCCAGGTGCTGCCGCGTGGCCCCAGGCTCAACATCTGCATCCACATAAATAAACATGACCGGAAGGGAAGGGTATTTTCATTCGCTTCTCTTTTAAGGACGCGTATGTGCTTTCTCCTAAGGCGGCAGGTCGTGCTCAGGCCTAGAGGGTACACGGCTCCCCAGAATGTTGGCTTTCTTTGTGTGGAACATGGAAAACTTGTCACCTGGAGGGCCGAAGTTTTTATTGGAGCCTGCCTACGTTACAAGTAGCCTGGCACTGAGGAGAATGTTGCACGCGAGATGTCACCTCGGCCTCCAGGTAGAGAAGCCCTTGGACTTGGCCCTGCACCTGCTGGGTGGGCCGTAGCATAGCCTAAGATGTGGCCGGACAAGAGGAAAGCTCTCACGAGGCCAGACCATCAGTGTAAAAAAGGCAGTCGATAGATAACTCGATGACATAACGTGGTCACCTAGGTGGAGTGGTGCCACCTGGTGCGCAGCCGCAGCTTCTCCCACCTGACTCCGATCCCTTTTCTGCTTCGTTAGGCTTGACACCACGCCCCCCACATCTCCTCATAACCGCTGCAGTGACCATCCGACAACTTATAGCAGTATTAATCTAAAACCTTCCATTTATGGAAATAACAAAACGCCCACCCGTGTCACGGCGTTCGCAGACGGCCGAGTGCCCTGGGGCCGCTGAAAAGGCTTAGGTGGGCTCTGCAGGTTCCGACCTGGCCAGGGCTCCAGCACGCGATGCCAACAGCAGAAGCGAGTGTGGAACAGGTGGCCGCCTTCGCCTCCCTGCCCGGGCGGGCACCGCCTTTCCAGCGAGGCCTCTCTTAAAGGCCGTATTTCCAATCGCAAACAGCCCCCGTCATGGGCCTGGCTCTTCCTCCATCGGCATTGATTCCTGTTTGACATGACATGTATTCGGCCCATTTGTTTATGGTCTGTCTCCCCTGCTAGAATGTGAGGCGCCTGTGGGGATTCCGTGTGTTCTAGTTACTGCCCTGCCCGCCCGTGTCTTAGAACGGCCGGATGGATGAATCCGTATGAAAAAAATGTATTGTCGGCACAGAGCAGCTCTGGGAAGGCCACGCACACCTCACGGCGGTTCTCTCTGAGCAGTGAGACGGGGGCTTGTGGGAGGAAGAGGAACTTTCAATGTGCCTATCTAAGCGTGCGCGTGGGTCACTTCTGAGGATGAAAACACGAGCTTAGTGGAGAATCCCACGTAAAGCGTTTCTCAGATGGCCATGATGAACTATAAATTGTTCAGCATGACTGAATCTGGGCCTGACCACAAACACCCTTTGGAACCTCTCTGCTTTCCATAAGTCAGGTCTCACGTTCGTGCGCCGTGTGCTTCATGGAGCCTTTACCGACCTGGTCTCCCCCGACACAGTGGTGCCATCTCTGCTGATGTCGTAGGGGAGGCGGGGAGGTTAAGTCAGATACGTTTAACTTTTCAAGTCAGATACGATTATCTTTTAAGACCCTGAGTCTTAAAGGCCCTTACTTGAAGACCCTGAGTCTCAGTCCCCTTCCCTGTAAAACGGGGGTGATTTTTCCTATGAACAAAGGCTGTTCTCCAAACAAAACGCGACGAAGTCCTGCATATTCAGTGTCCAGCAGTGTCTGGCTCAAGGCGGGCCTGCCTTTGCCCTGCAGAAGGTGACCAGGCCCGCAGACTCTTAGTGCTGTCCTTGGCCCTAACCGCTCCAAGCGTAGTCCCAGCAGCACCAAGGAGCTTGTGAGAGACGCACAGTCTCAGCCGCCAGCTGCTCCAACGAATCGGAATCTGTTTTAAAAACGCCCAGGTGACTCCCGTGCCCAGTGGAGTTTGAGAAGCTCCGTTTTTACGTTTCTTAAGCAGTGTTTCAGACAGGCTTGTATGAGGAATCAGGTATATTTTTCCTGTATTTTCTGATACTTTGACATCTTAGGGCCTTGTGGAGGGGCACTGCCCTTCCCAGAGTTCCCTAATTCCTAGCAATAGCAAATACTTTGCCTGGGAGCGTGCTTTTGATATGCAAATCAACCAACCCAGAGTCCATGCCCCCACCCACCTCCTTTTATCAGGCCCCACTGCGGTCCAGAATACTCCCCCCACCCCACTTCATCCCACCCCAGGGCACAGGTCTGGACTAGTCAGAACCTCGCCTGTATCCCAGAACTCACTGAAATTATCTGAATGATCCCAAACCTGCTTACCCTGCCTCGCTTCGCCTCCTGTGGAAACCACGAACAAGCCTTTTGCCCACACGTCCCCTCAATTCCTCTGCTCCTGACCAGCCCTGGTGCCGCCCCCCCCGGGGCCCGGTGTGGCCCAGCGTGCATGGCGAGCCCCCGGCTGAATCCTGGCACATTTTAAAACAGAGCTTCCCTTTTAAACTTTTTTCCCAGTTCAGTGCCACCCGACACCCCCATCCGGTTTCCAGATGTCCTGCCGGGGCACAGCTAACAGGCCGAAACGCGGGAGGATGCGTAAGCCACCCCGGCGGCCTAAACTTACTGCTAACTAAAGATGATCAAGGACGGCCATGGCCGAGACGGTAAATCTGCTTCCTGTGGCGTAGCCACGGTGAATGTCAGCAGCGTTCTTTCTGCACGTGCTTGGAACACTTCAGAAACTGCTGTGAGAAATGACTACGGCCTCGGAGATAAAGGAACCGTTTGATGGAAACACAAACTGATGTACAGGGTTCCGAGATGTCGGGGAAGTAAGGGAAGAACGGCCGTCCACAGCCAGTCGATTTCCCCCGCGGCTTCTTAGCCCGGTGTCCGCGCTTTAGGCAGAAGTAACTCCTGCTAGGAAGCAGCTGTGATGTCACCGCGCCACGTCCCTCCCCTGCCTTTGCACTCACTTCTTGTCTCTTCAGTTTTGAAAAGCTTCTTGGTATGTGGAGGTGAGCCGCCCGAAGCTGAGGTCAATAAAAGTAAATATTAAAAGAACATAAAAGGTGCTTCTCTCCCTATGACTCGCAAGGCGTATCTAATTCAGAAATAGTCCGCATTTGTTAGACGGGATGGTGAGAACAGGAGACAGGGTGTTGTAGTAACATCCCTCTTATAAAAGTTTTACTACAGCTTTATTAAGGAATTAGAATTTGCAGCTTTCAGTTAGAAACGTTGGATAGAAAAAGGTTTTCACGGTTTTATGACCGTCAGATTTACTTCTATAAAAAGTAAGCCATAGCCACACACACAGACACACACGCACACAGACACGCACACACAGACACACACACACACACACGGTAACTACGTGAGGTGAGGGCTGCGTTAACTAACTTTATCAAGGTCATCATTTCACAACATATATGCATATCAAATCACCACGCGTACACTTAAATCGATACAATTTTATTTGTCGATTCTATCTCATTGAAACTGGAAAAAAACAAACCAATTTTTCATGACAATAAAAAATAAACTTTGGCTGCGGATACAGGATTTTGCTACCCAGAACTGGCCCTGTCAGATTCAGCGTTCTGCCCAAGCGGTGTCTAAACTTCGACCTGTGGACCTCGCGAGCGGCAGCACCTCCGAAAACCACACACCTCTCGCTCAGTGGGTGTTCTGCTGGGTTGCAGCCTGACCCTTTCCCAAGGAGCCTAATTTGCCCAAGGGAGTCCTGCCCAGAAAAAGAGCATTTGCATCTGCTTAGGGAAATGTGCCCGCGATAATGACTTACTTAGAAGGGGGAGGACAGAATGGAACAGAATGGATTGATAAGCCAGTTTGAGCAGGCCCGGAGCAGGCCCGGAGCAACCCGGGCTTCGTAACCCTCATAAAAGGTGCTTCCCCGCACAGGAGTTTGCAGAGGCCCGGCCTGGTCCCTGTGAACTCCCTGCGGAGTCCTGCTGCTCCGACAGCCGCTCCTAAGTCTCGCTTACGCTGCTCAGATGGTGCGGATTTCTCGATTCAGCCCTGCAGATCCCAGTGCAGAAAGCGCTCTCCAAGGTATGTTCCCCGTTGCAGACAGACTTCGCGAAGTCCTTTTGGTACCCGCAGAGCGGGTGGTGGCGGTGACGCCATGGCGTGAGGTTCGAGAGTCGGTGAGCGTGGGGACCGATGCTTGAGTCGCCGGGAGGGAGAGCTCGACGCGGCTTCTCTCACTTTGCTGGACTTAGAGTGAACCAGCAGGCAGCAGCGGGCAGCTGACGGCTCATGCAGCTCAGTGAAGGACGAGTTGAGGCACAAAAGAGAAAAAGAAAAAGCAGAAAGGAAAGAAGGAAGGAAGGGAAGGAAAAAGAAAAGAAAGAGGAAAAAAAAAGAAAAGAAAGAACGAAACAAAAAGAAACGTTGTCACCGCCGGGCTCTTTCGTGTTGCTCTGTTTCTCATTTCTTTTGTTTTGTCTTTTTTCTCTTCACTTTTCTGCCATGAAAAATAAAGTAGATTTGTTTCTAACTCCAAGGCTGGCAACAAACCTACCGAACCGGCAAAGGTGACAACAAAAAGTTTTTTTAAGATAGATTTTAAAGACCTGAAGCTAGATTCATTTCTTTATGTAAACTTCCTCTGCCCTTCGGTTAAAAAAAAAAAAAAAGAAACCATTGACCATATTTAAGTTAGCAAGTTTAAGCCTGAAGTCCCATGTATGCACAGTGGTAATGAGAGTTTACCTTTTTTAAAATTTAAATCTATCTTTGCACAATTAGCAAATTATTAAATGACCTTTCCTTCAAAGTCTGCAAGCGTTTGCCTGTTTCCATTAATGAGAGAACACGTTTTGCAATATTCACGTTGATTAATTGACAAATGCCGATAAAACCCAAGCAGAGCTAAGACGCAGTGCGCCAGCCGGAGTATAAATTACTTTTGTTCAATAATGTCTCAAGTGGCTATGCATTTATGGTTTACCTTTCAATAAATATTAGTCTTAATTGGAATATCCATTGTGGAAATTTATCTCTGAAGCTGAGTGTCAGGAACCACAGTTGGGACTAAGCATCGCTACCTGGTTATGCGTTTTTGCTCAATTATAAGCATGAGTTTTGTTGCACATTTCAAAAAAAACACAGATGATTTGTAACATTTCAATATACTTGGAAAACCACACTCCCTCGATTGACCCATAGATAATGCTTTTTATGTTTCTGAGTAGCTTCAACTATAAAAATAATTAAATGCTCTAACCCAGGGGTCCCCAAGCCCCGGGCTGTGGCCAGTACTGGTCCGTGGTCTATTGGGAACCAGGCTACACAACAGGAGGTGGGTGGCGGGCGAGTGAGCGAAGCTTCATCTGTGTCTGCAGCCGCTCCCCAGCGCCAGCATCAGCGCCTCAGCTCCGCCTCAGATCCTCAGGCGTTAGAGGCTCACAGGAGCACCGGTCCCTGGTGCCAAAAAGGTTGGGGACCGCTGCCCTAGACCACTGGCCTTCCAGCGGTCGCTAAGGGCGTTACGTTCCTGGCCCACTGCCATCCGGCTGCTTTGGCGTCTGTGTCGGGCTCCGTCGGAGGGCCCGCGCTGGCGTTTTCACACTCACACATCAGAGACGCTTGGCCAGACCCCGAGTCCTGCTTTTGTTGGCGAGTCAGCAGCCGATCAGACGGACCTCCTGCAACCCGGGCCAAAGCCAAGGCCGCAGGGACTCCCAGCAGGACAGGGGTGCACATCAGGGCGCAGGCTCCCCTGCGGAGCTCCCCTTCCTTCCGGGTTGTCCAGACCCACGGGAGATCCTCCCCGCCCGGGGCCCCAGATGCCCTCACGTGCAGATTTAAGGGTCCCACCGGTTTGACAGTTTTGCGCGTGCGTCTCGAGATGCCCTGCCTCAGCCAGACTCCCGCTGGCATACTTTTCTCAGTGAAGTCGTTTTAATTCAGCAAATGCGTATCAACCCTGGTGTTCTTTGCCAGGCCCTGTGCTGAGCCCTGCGGACGTAGATATAAGCCAGACCGATTCTCCTGAAGGAGCTTACAGTATGCGGTCAGAACTCTGAACGCTTGCAGCTTGTTATTGAGGAGCTAGCTTTACATAATTTACCAAAACATTTTGAGTCCCCATCGGGGAGCAGGCTACTCTAGATGTTCAATAAATATTCTAGATGTCTTCTTTCTTGAGTGGTCATCAGGAACGACTAGGTTCTGGTGGCCCTCAAGGGCAGATGTTCTGCTTGAGCCACCTCCGTTGTGGGTTGCCAGGTGACAGCTGTGTTCGGGAACACCACAGCTGCCTGGCCTGGGTTGAGATCGGTGGAACTGAGCAGAGACCATGACTCTGAACTTAGTCGAAGGGCACATTGCTCTCGGGCTGGGCACGATGATCACAGAGCGGGGATGTGGGGCTTTGCGATGAGGACAGTATAGACAACTTGGGACTCCTGGAATCAAGCTGATTTTGGAACGTGGGGTCACCGGGGAAGCAGGCCACACTGGAGAGGCAAGGTCGAGGGTTGGGCAGACGCTGCGTTGGGTTAGTAAACAGTGGAATTCCAAGGGACCGACCGGAAGGCCAGGACAGGAGGCAGACGAGTGATGGAGAGAGGTCCCTGAGGCAGCCCCTTAGATCACTGTAGGTTAACGAGCAGGCGAGCCGAGAGAGCCCTCAGCCCGTCAGCCCCGGAGCATTCCTAAGGATCAAGCAGCTGCTGGGGTGGGGTCAGCCATCCGGACAATCAGGCTTAAGGGTAATGAACAAGGAGGAAAAACTCTGCCACTGAGAACTTGGTCACAGGAAGTAGAACGTGGCTTCAGGCATCTAGGTCCCGAGGCTGGAGCAGGGGGGCAGCGTGATGGGAGGTTCTGAGTCCCGGCTCCTGCGTTCTGTCAGTAAGACAGTGTCCGGCGTGCAGCGGACACTGCACGGGGAGTCCCCTGACCTGCCTGGGTCCTGGGAGGGAAGGAGGTTCCAAGGGGAAGTGATTTTTACGTGGCAACATAAAAAAAACTCAATCGCCCCGGCATTCAATGGAGGGGCCTGAAGCAC
This sequence comes from Pteropus medius, assembly GCF_902729225.1. NCBI lineage: Eukaryota > Metazoa > Chordata > Mammalia > Chiroptera > Pteropodidae > Pteropus > Pteropus medius. The sequence goes on along the minus strand of NW_024347788.1, from coordinate 8,440,682 downwards.
GCGAGGAGGACCGTTTGTTTCGAGGATGCGCTCGACCCGGTGTTGACGTCTGTCCCCTCCCTCGGTCTCTTTCTGGTGGAATGGCATTGAGTAAGAAGAGGGACAGATGGCGTGGAACCTGGGACGTTCTAGGGGTGTGCGGTCAGCCGTCAGCCGGTCGGAGGTGGTTTCCCTGCAGGAGCATTTGGAAGGAAAGAAATGAAGCGGGAGGGGTGAAGTGATGGAAAATGGAAATGCCTCCGCCAACTCCCAGGTTCGGGTCCGTGAAAATCTCGGCCACACGCCAGAACGTGGCGGAGGTGCCCCAAGCATCTCTTCCGACCTGCCCTCGGGAAGGGACCGCCTGCCGGCCTCTCACGTTTGCGGGGACAGCCACCAGGAAAAGCAATGGGAAAGATGATGCCGTGCAGCTTCTTACAAGTCCTGTTGTGCAGGTGTTGTGCATCACACATGGAAGCTCTAGAACGCGGTCTTGTGAAAAATGTCCGGCATCGTTAAGCTGGGTGGGAGGGATGTAACAAAGCACACCCGGCAGCACTTAGGCCAGCTGTCCTCGGAGCCCCGAAGGGCCAGGCGGCTGCCCCTCACCCTGCACCCCTGCGCTCTGTTCCCCGATTTGGCACTAGATGGGGCATTGTCATTATTCCAGTGGCTCTCCGGTGCGCACGTGTACAACGCAGAGGATGAAAACATTTCTTCAGAACATAATATCGTGCTACCGAATCAGAGAACATCGGAGGAGGAGACAGCCACGAAAAGTGGCTCATCCAAACGCCGACTTTTCCTTTTTACTTGAGGAAAATGTGGCCAGGCCAAGTTCACGCAGCGAGTGAGGCAGAAGCTGGCCCGGACCCAGAGGCCGCAGCCCAGGGCAGCCCCCATGGCTGCCTACCCATGGGAGTGTAAGTGCACACCAGCAAAGCCCAGCGGCACCCGGCTCTAGGGGCTGACCCTACCACACACGTGTCTCACGGGGCTGCCTTGAAAAGTAAGCGTTTACTCTCAAATTTCTCTCTCTCTCTTTCTCTCTCTCTCCACGCACGCACACACACACACACACAGACACATTATCTTTGAAACACTAGAAGTATGAATGAATCAACTTCATTTTCCAAAATAGGAGTGCACAAAATGTGATTTATCATACTTACTAACTTAAATTTCCTCTCGGTATTTAACTCTAGTTTGCTTAGCTTCAGGGCCCTGTGAAAACAGAACAAAGTCTCGTCCCCTCCTTGGTCTCCCAGCCATTAGAGTCCTTGGGGCTTGGAGCCTAGAACCCAGCTGAGAACAGGGCAGGATGCCCCAGTGCCCGCGGCTCTCTGCGGCCCTGCTCACTCCCCGCCTGCTTTTCCCTGTGCGGCAGGAGAGGACCCCAGCCTCTGTCCCCACGAGATACCAGTGCGATTAAGTTCCGCACTCTCCACCCCTCCGGCACAGGGCACAGTTCTTATAAACCCTGCAGTGGCCTTTTGCAGACTTTTTCATAGCAGACCCTCTTTCTTAGAAGGATTAATTTGACTTGCGCTTTAGGCAGCCTGGAAAGGGTGGCGGCACCCCTCAGCCCCAGGCCGCAGCGCTCCTTCGATTGTTGGATTCGGTTATGGGATCCGTTTCGCCAGCGGGGTGCTCCCTTCCCCCAGTTCACAGGGCTCCCCAGGAGGAAGGGCAGGCGGTCAGAAAGAGACCATCCAGTTTCTGATTTTTATTTCATGTTAGACGTTGCAAATTTAGGTCTTTTTAAAGTGAAACACTTTGAGACATCTCATTTTAAGAACTTGGCACATATGGGCTGACTCTCCGCCCCGCTGCACCCGCGCCTCTCCCCGCCACCCCTTGGAATGTGCGCCTCTGCCTGGTCTAATCCTATTCATCCTTTACGACCCAGCTCCACTGTCACCCCATCTGCTGGGCTTCCGCCCTGCCTACTCCCACGTCCACTTCCAGAACCTCGCTCTTCCTGGTGCGCCGGCGAGCATTTCATTCAAACCACCAGAACGAAATCCCCAGGACATTGCAACCCGCTGTGCCTGTCTGTCCCGGCCGCCCGGGGGGCCCCCCTGTCCCCCCAGCCAGGACGAGCGACTGGAGCCTGGTTCACCTGTGTCACCTGCACAGAGCACAGGCCATGGAGTGCACTGGGGGTTCTGTGCAGATTTATGGGGTTGATGCAAATGGTGTCAGCGCCAGCTCTTTCCATGTGAGGGTTCTGAAGTTTTGGAAAGTGTATCAAGTAAAAGTGTCACTTAAAAACCATAGTCTTCTGAAATTTCATGGAGAAAGTTCCTGAAGCCTTAAGTTTTTTACATTCTTATTTTTAAGAAGGAAGTGTTACATAAAACTAGGTGTGTATCACCAGAGAATACTGGTCATTCGTTTGCTTCCCACATCTAAGTAGGATAGGCATTTTTAAAAATCACAGTTTCACTTGGCTTTACACAAAGAACGTATACGAGAAAGGTGTGTAAACCTAATGTCTATAAATCAGATTATTATTCAAATGCACCAGGAGATCAGTTTAAAGAAAACATCTTTCCATGTGAAAAATATTTGTGTTTAAAAAGGATAATTTCTGAATTTATCAGGGAATTTCCTATTCTAGAGAAGTATTTTTCCTAGGATGATAAAGGGAGGCTCTCCTTCTCTATCCCAGTAAAAATTTACCTGTCATTAATTTCATGCTTCTTCATAGTCTTTGAAGGCACGGAGCTAATGCCAAAGAAGAATTTTAATTTATACAACAGATATTCTTGGCTTACTCTGACTCCTGTCTCTGTTATAAGATGGGTATACGTTATGTATTATTTTTGGTTCGGTTAATTTAAAAAAATGTCTTGTGTGGGCATTTAATGATTTTAACTCACATATTATCGGAATGAGTCAGTATATGAAACTCTTGACTCGCAAGAACGGAGGGCCTGTGTGAACGCCGATGCCGATCCGGGATGCAGGAGAGGGAGCCCACACGAACCTCCACTCTTGGCGCTGGACTTACGTGAGCGTCTGTTTAAAGTGTTTGCATCGTCCTTCGCGAGTTAGCTGTTCAGAGCTGCCGGCTAGTGTGGGTCGCCGCTGTTAGAGTTTATAGCGAGCGACTCGGTGGGTCACCGTCTTTCTGCATTCAGAGTGCAGGGTCACTGCCCCCTCCCGTCCTGTCTCCCGGCAGTGGGCACCCCACAGGTCCTTGAATAATGCATTTGCTGAAAATCATGTTCTTGGCTCCGGAACTGGGCATTTATCACATGCTTAGCAAATGCCATGTGGGAAACCTAGTGCTTTTAGACTGAGGTTCTGCCGTGCATAAATAAAACACTCAAGTGTTGACCTTTCTCAGTAAACAATAGTGGAAGTGTTGATTACCTCTGAAATTCAGACGCAGCTTTTAGACCCTGTGCTCGCGTTGACGGACAGCTGAGGCCCGCCCGGCACTAACACCCGGCTAATCCGAGGGCTGGGAACCAGACTCCTTCGTCTTCGCTTGTTTTAGCTCCATGGGTGGAAGCTCTGGGGTCTCTCCGTGCACTTTGCCCTCCACACGGGCGTTTTGATTTCCCAGGAGAGCCTTCTTGCGTCGGAGCATCTGTCTCGTGAGCATCACACCGGCATCTCTGCCTCCCCTCAATTTTAATTCAGTAGGAACGCTGATCTTTATTTATTTATTAGAATTTTATTTCAGACATGGTTATCACTCCCTCCTCCTGTGACTTTGAAAAATATTTTTATTGGACGTGTCTGTTCTCACCCCTAAAAAAAATATCTAAGGAGAAACCCCCACCTCACGGTGAGATCCCATCCGAGGTTTTTTTGTTTACACTGGTCCTTGGGGGGTGAGAACGCGTAGAGAGCCGAGTGGCTGGCTGGAGATGGCATTTACCCAGAGCTGACCATTACCAGCTGACCCGCAGTGCTGCCTGGGGGCAGGTAGTTTCTGGGACCCTGGGACCTGGCCTCCAGGTGGGAGAGCTGCCTCTGACCTATTCTGGTTAAAATTAAAATCTCTGCATTGAAACACTCCTCAGCCTGGAGCCATGACGTGGTGAGATGTTAAGCCTCAGTGCATTTTAAGGAGGTGATGTTTCCTTGCTTCCCAGGTTAACTCACCACCCAATGCCCAACACCTTTGTTTTACTTCTTTTCTGTTTGGCAGTGGAAATAACCATCATAATGATAATAATCTGAGCTGAGATACAGATAGAGGAAGACATACAGCCTTAGTAAAAAATGTAAATTTAGCTTAGTGCAAAGTAATTTGCAATCCGTTCCTGGAGTCTCTGGTTCATAGAGAATCCATTTTGATTTATAACTGGTTGGGGGAAATTGCAAATAATATACAAACAAGTCTGCATCATAGACTTTAGCTACTACTTTGGATGCAAGATGGAATTATTCCGATTTCTTAAACCTACATGCGTACATCCGGTGGTGCACACTGACTTCGGCTCTTCAGAAAGACAGTCTGAATATATCCAAAGTACCAGAAATGAATAGAACAATTCCTCGGTCTTTCTGTCTGCCTCTCATGCTGTGACATTTTTCAGGAGTACTGGTTAGTTATTCATAGGATGTTTCTGATTTGGGTTTGTCTGACGTTCTCTCACGATTAAATCGAGGTTATAATTTGGGCAAAGATACCACAGGGGTGATGAGCTCTGCCCAGCGTATCGTTTCAAAGGTCACATGATGTTAATATGTGTTTCTTGATGGTTTTAACGTCTTTTCGATAACTTCAGTTTGAAGCAGTATTGTTTTCTCCGTGGCTGGCCAAATTACATCACCGGTTAGAACATAGCATTCTTCTACCCTTCTGATGACTGAGGCTTATATGTAGTATTTTAATAAAAATATGCTTTTATAAATTTTTTTAAAAATCCCTGAAGTATCATTTGAATCCAGGTTAAATTTAACCTGGATTCAAATGATACTTCAGGGATTTTTAAAAAATTTTTAAATTATAATTGACACTTTTTTGCAGTATTCGTTTCAGGCATACATCTAAGATTATTCTGATTTTTAGTTCTGCTTCTGTAAACTTGTGAGAATATCACAAATATATGTGATAGTGGTTGCATGTAGTAGGTGCTCGGCACGTTTTAGGTAAAGTAGAATCCCGATTTTGATCATTTCAATCTCGGGGTAGTAAAACGTCAAAAAGTATCATGGGTCAGTTAAATGTTGTTGAGCACTGTCAGCGAGGGTTTTAGCTGTTCAAACATAGAAGCACATTGATCACAGGTAGCTCAGAGATTTTCAGCACGTCCGCCTCTTTCGTCATTTGTTTCCTCTTCTCGAATTGTCCTGCTAACATGGACTTTGGGTTTCCCATCCTTTCATTTATTTATGTGTTTTGGACCTAATTGTTAGACTTGATAATTAACGTAAAAATTGCATGAAGGTCCCAGGTGCATCAGACTTCGAGGCTCAGACTTCTTAGACCTAGATAAAGAATAAGAGCAGGTTTAAGTTATACTTCTCAGGTTAAACATCTCTGCCTATTTTTACCCTTTTATTTGTGTATCCCCATTTTTATTTTGATTTATTTTATGTAAGGAGCTGTCTTATATAGTATCGAAGTCTTTGGAGCTAGAGCGTTTCCTCAAATTCTAAAAATAGCTGTAGCCACATTATTGTTGTTATTATTATTATATCTGAAAGCATTTCCTGGGTCCATGATATACTCTTGGATAGGTCTGTAGGCAAACAGTGAGTAAAAGAAACTGAGTGCTGCCTGCGTGACACTTGTTTAGTACAGGGGTCCCCAACCCCCCGGGATGCGGACCGGTCCTCGTCTGTGGCCTCTTAGGAACTGGGCCACACAGCAGGAGGGGACCGCAGTGATCGAGCCGGTGTCACTTCATCTGTGTCTGCAGCTGCTCCCCAGCACCAGCATCACCGCCTCAGCTCCGCCTCAGATCATCAGGCATTCGATTCTCATAGGAGCACCGGTCCCTGGTGCCACAGAGGTTGGGGACCGCTGGTCTAGAAGGAGCGACAGACTCTGGGGAAAAAGTAAATGGAGACACATTATGTATTTTCAATGCACGAAATCTGAAGTTCAAGAACGGGTCGCTATGAGAGAGGACGGCCATTAATGACGTCAGAGGTGTGATGAAAGATTCATCGAGCCAGACCGAAGACTTCCTAGCCACCGCTCTGCTGGCAGGCGTCAAAGCCAGGAGCGTCACGTCGATGAGCCCTTACGCCCGGAAGATGCGAAAGGTCATCTTGCAAACGTCCCAGTCAATTCTACACTGTCGAATATAGAAAGTCGACCAGCGCTTCTTCAAAAACTTCAGGGAGCCTTCTCCCCTTTCCTTTTTTTTCTGTTTTCTAATTAATTAATCAAACAGTTATTTATCAACTATATACTTCAGTGGCTGTCAAATTTTGACACACATCAGAATCTCCATTGGCGCTATTGTTAAGTCATGCCTGGACCTCACACCAGATCCAGTGAGTCAGAATCTGCTGGGGCGGAGACCAGCGTGTGTATTTGTGAAACCTCAGCTGACTTCAGTTGGGAGACCGTGTGCCGGGCACAGGGTCTCGCTCTATGGCTATAGAGAAAAACAGATATTTTACCTGGGGGACCAACATGCTTTCATATATATAAATTCGGTAATGGAAGGATTTGATAACTCTGTAGAAAGCTCACATTCCTGGATCTTTCCGAATCGAACTAATAACTTGAACTGTTCTTGTGCCTCAAAAACCCCCTAATTTTATCCACCAAGTTCTCCGAGCCAGAAACCCGTGAATAGTTTTGGAACATTATGTTCTCAGACCATCACCTCCTTATTCTAATCGCTCACCAAGTCCTATGTTTCTTCCTCCAGAAGTAGCTCTCAAATCTGTCGCCTGCCCATCTCACCGCAATGCCCCATCTTGCCTCGTCTCTCGTAATTGCTTCAGAGCAAGTTCATCCTCCTCGAGCTTCTCTTCCTGTGGGTTTACGCTCCACTTTGCTGTAAGAGTTATCATTCTAGGTTACACATTTAATCCTGTTACTCCCGGCTTACAACACTCCATTAGGTCTCCGTTGCCTGTGGAAACCAAACCTTTCAGCACGGCCTCGCCTGTCTCAGTATCATTCCCCACCAGCTCACTATTTGCCCCTTAAGCACCGGCCAAACAAAATATTCGCTTTCTAAACCATGCCATATGTCTTCCACCTAAGCGTCTTTGCTTGTAGTGTTGTTAATGCCGAAAACCTGTTTTTGTTTCTTTTTAATGCGAATGCCCACCCACCCCACCCCCTATATTCACCTTCATCCGTCCTTCAAGAAAATACAAACTCACTTCCGCTGGCAGAGTTGATTGGTTCTTCCCTTATGTTCCGTAGACCAACCTGTGTTTTAATTAATGCACCCATTTATTGACGTACCTACCTGTATACTGACCTATCTGTCTGGGCCTCTCTTCTTTGGCGTATGTTTTTTGTTGTTGTTTGCGTAGAACTTAAAATGGTGCTATGCACACTAGCAGTTAACTAAATATTCACCGAATGGGTGGGGAAAAGAATGAATGAACTTGAAACCAGTTTGCCATATTCCTCTACCCATTGATCCTAATTCCATTCTTTGACACATCACTTAACTAATCTGGACCACCTGCCATGTCTGCTTTCCTTCCGATGTGCGAAGGTTACTTTCATCCTTTACCTTTCTCCCCAAGTCGCAAAGCTAGTAAGTTTTCATTTCGAAACTGACACCGACTGTCTGGAATCCCAGGGGTCATCGTAGGCAGCTTCCAACGTTGCATTAAGTTCTCAAGGTCAAAGGAACTAATCTTGATAAACGTGCTTCACACCCAGATTTGAGGAGAGGAAGGTGGGTGGCATTTAACCTACCGTTATATCGCCTCGATTACAGGATTCACAGCCTCCTGGGCTGAGAAAATCTGCTGCTAAGGGCCCCCTCCCCACTCCCACCATCGCCTTGGGCTAAAATTTCACGCTGGCGTTGTTCATTATACCCTTCCCAATTTATGGGTTCTTTTACTTGCAGGAGGAGACTCTCAAAATGGGAGCCGAGCAGTTCTGTCGTCTTGTTATTTATCGTTAATGTCCTTCCCCCAGAGTATTTCCATTCCCCCCGTTCCTCCCTGTCCGGTGTTTTAAAATATGACCCCATGTACTTACTACCATTGGTATTTTTTCAAAGTGTCCAACCCCAGTCCTTCTGGATTTAGGGTTCAAAATACCCGAGTGTTCTTTGAAGAATTCTTCCCACGCTTCTGTGACCGTCTTTACTTTCGTGTCATTGTTCCCATTTATTTCTCATCCTTTGGGGATCAGAATTCCAAAGCGAAGTTCTCGTGAAGACAGAGCGATGTCTACAGTGCTGTCCCCTTTGCATTCACTACGATTATGACTATAAATGTTCTCTGAACTTTTTTGTTTGCCTTTCGGTAAGTCGATGGCGTGGATCTGAGGAGAATTGACATTCTCTGTCCTCATTATTATGAACACCGGGCTGGCGTAGTGACTTTCTTCTGAGAGCCTGGTCACGTTCACGTTGCTAATGGCCTGTGTTTTCCAGCTAGTTAGTGTCAGGGCTACTGTGTAGTTCTTGTCTGTCCCCAAAGGGTGTAAACAGACTCCTGTAATGCCTAATCTCGTTTAACTGAACCAGCGTAAACTTGCTCTCCATGACTTTACCTAAAACTGTCTTAAAATGTATGATGCTTGGTGTCTTTTGTGGTCTCTCGGCTAATGAATTCTGAGATTACCTTCTCTGCTGTACAAATGTGCTTTATTTTCTTTCTCCCAAAATGATCTATTTTATACGTTGAGCCGTAAAATCCTAGTTTTAGTATTTCATGAGTTTGTGAGTAAATACATGTTTATATTATCAAGATTTTTAAAATCTTTCGAGTCTATCTTCCATTAAAAAGCCCACTTTGGTTTTCTAGTTGATAAACTGGCATCTTTATGTAGAAAACCATTTTACTTAGGAAAGCACGACTTTAAATCCCTTAACGTTTTCTTCAGAGCAACGTTTTAGAGAATAAAGCCACCATTGTTATTCTATAGACATGGGTGGCAATATAATCGGAATAAACCTCACTTAAGTGTAAAGCAGCGAAGAGAGAAGCAGCTCTGTCCTTTCAGTGGATTTCACACTGCAGAATCTTCCATTCCTTCCTCGAGCTGCCTGTCCGCTTGCCCCCTCACTCTTCCCATCAGCACATACACATATACATATATACATATGTAAATATACGTATGTGTGTGTGTGTATATATATATATGTATATATATAATCCTTTAAGACTCAGGCCATGTTTGCCTTCACTGTGATGCCTCCCTGACACTCCAGATGAAAATAGTGTCTTTGCTCTCTCCTCTCCACACATTTCTACAATTTTTTAAAAAAAATATTATTGGTCGCGACATCTATGGATTTGACCTCCTGCTGTGGAGACACATCCGTCTGTAAGTGGCGATAAAGACTAGTTCGTAGGCATAGTTGTTTTCTTCTTAACCACTTTAGTTTTTTGAAAAAGCCTAAGTTAAAAGAGCTTTCAAAATACCAACTGCATGTGATATTTTATATGTTTTTAAAAGAGAAATATAGCGGCGGTGCGAGTGACATCAGTTAACGTCTCGCAACGTGGGAGTCGTAATTACCCTCGCACATTTCAAAAGACCCAGGCCCCATTTCTCAAAGGACAGGTTTTCACGGAGCCTGATGCTGGTTGCAGCGGCCAGTAGCTGGGCCGGGAAGTGAGGCGCCAAGGGGAGAATGTAGGAGATTCTGGCTTCCCAGAGTCTCTTCTCTCCCAGGTGTTTGTGACGTCGTCTGTTAGAACTGTGGACTGTTCGCTGCTGGAGAGAATGAGTCCAGATGGCCTGCTCACATTCTGTCCAGCAGGCCACACCGCGTCCTCTTACTTCTTGGCACTTTTCTGACACGCAGGGCCACCAAGAGTCCTGAGTTTTCAGTTGCTCCAGGTCCGAAGCTTCCTGGCCAGGACGGCACGGCCCATCCGTTTCCAGCACTGGGATAAATAGCAAGAAGGAAAACGAGTGGTATTTACTGATGAGATGCCATCACCATCAGTGACCGGACACAGCCCAGTGCTAGGGCTTTGCCGTGTGCAAGGTGCGATCCTAAGAAGTTGAACATTCAAATTGCTCCGCGCTTTTAAACATCCGGGAAACTAATTGGAGAGAAAACAGAAACAGTAGGCACACGAAGAAAATAACCACGCGAAGTGGGGGGCGTTCGATGGCAAAGGGGCACGCAGGACTCTGGTCGTCAGAATGCGGTTGTTAACACAGATACCACGTAACGATTTGTGCCGTCACATCTGCACCATCGGATCACTTATTTCCTTATTATACACAACTCAACAAAGTAGCCGCTTTACTCTCTTCCGAAGCGACGACATCAGCAAAATCGCGTTTCTTCTTCTAATACACTTTCTTCCTGACACGTGTCGCTTTGACTTACGTGAAACTGCCAATATTTGACTATTTTTTTAATCCATAAAAACGTCAGTTTCCTGTGGCTTGAAGTAAACATAACCGGTTGTGAAATTGAAAATAATGACGTCACGGCTCGCGTTCAGTTCTCAGACACGCCGAGGAATTCTGGAGTTAGAGGCGGGACAGTCGGGAAGAGCTGATCACAAGGAGCCCGTCGCACAGGCGCGGCGGGCCCTGATGTGGGCCTCCAAGGAAGGAAGCATGGCGAAGACGAGAAGGGACAGTGGTCACAGGGAATGGGCGTGGGTGACGCGTCGGGGGCGGGGAGCACCACCGGTTAGAAGGGGAAGCCGGGGCGCCAGAGAGAGCGCACCTGTCCCCTCCGGTGTTAATTCCTAGTCCTCGCATTTATTTGAAAAGCACGTTTTTCAAAGCACCGTTTTAAAACCTTTCTGAAGTTTTCCAAAAAAGTTTTCTCTCGGTATTACCAACACCTGAAGCAGGGCCGGGTATGTCTCCTGGGAGGCATGTGGCGGTCAGCGAGGCGACCAGTCGGAAGGAGCTGCGTCATGTCTGCGTGGAGTGACAGGCTCCCCTGGCCGTCAGGGCTCAGCGTGGGCTCTCCTGCCAGAGACGGTGACCGACAGGGCAAGGCTCCTCCTGTTCTTCTAGAAGCTCCCTTTGCCATTCCCGTGGATGTCTTGATGTCTTTATGTCTTTCTGGCCCTTCCGCACTGTGCTGAACACTGTAGCCTTAGGCTTTCGCCCCCTTACCAGGTGTCAGGAATGGGAGGCCCCCAGCACACCCCCTGATGAGTCACAGGTCGGCCACCCAGCATCACCCGTGGGCCCAGGCTTGGCCCTGTGGGAGGGGTGGTCCAGCAGAGGACAACGAGGCACCAGACCGCTGGGCCATGGAGTGGAAAGAGAACAGCTGTGCTCTGACATGTCGAAATAACTCCCTGAGTGTTGGAAATGTGTCTTCATTAGTTTTAGAGTTTGCTACCATTTAGAAAATTCTGGGTAGGCCTTAGTATTTTCTTATCTTTAAAGAGAATAAACTTAATATGTATTTTATTGACAAGTTATTGGTGCTTGGGGTCTAGTGTTAATTATTTGTGTCTAGTAAAAAGAATAAGGCAGGACGCTGCTCCCCTGAGTTAATAATAGTGTCCGTCTAGACCCCCCAAAAGCTCGAGGGTCGAAGTAGAAGTCGCCGATCATAGCCATAAAAACGATCATATGAACTGATGATCTCAGAGCCGAGAGGAGAGCTAAATTACACACAGATCCTTAAAGTGTCACAGTCCTTTTCTCGCTCATGAATCCAGGGCAACCGTAACTCCCGGAGATGGTCATACATCGTTTTCCTCGGAGAGTCGGTGAATTTCATTTGTTTAATTGAGTCATTCAACAAATTCGCACGTGTGCGTTTTAAAATACAGGCTTTATCCTTATTCAGGTCTGGCGAAGCCGAGCGATCAGGAGAGGGCGACTGCTGGAAAGACAGTTTGCTCCTCCCAGCTCAGCAGAGGCGGGAACGTGCCACACGTGGGGGCCGTCAGGAGGCGGAGGGAGCGAGGGCAAAGCGCTGGCGAGAGCTTTTGCTGTGGCTTCTCGGGAAGGGACCGGGACGACGCAGGGTGTGCGGGTTCAGGATCGGCTGGTTTGAATAGTTTCAGGGCTCTGGGGAAAGAGCCTGGCTCTAGTTGTCTGGCAGCCGGCCCCAGGGGATTAGGGCAGGGACGTAGTAGTAGCTTGGTGTGTGAGCCCCACAGAGGAGAGGGGGCCGCGAGCTCTGGGGAGCTGGCTTGCAATTGAAGCGTGTGCGTCCCTCACTAAATGCTAGCGTGGGAAGTGTCAGCAAAGCTGCAAATGTCAGAGCATTAGGAAATGCAGAAAAAGAACCCCCAAAACCACAATGCAGCATATCGTGTGTGCTGTGTGTGTGTGTGTGTGTGTGTGTGTGTAAGTATGTGTGTGTAAGCATACACACTCATAATATTTATTCAGTGAATTTGGGGGAGGGGGGGAAGGGAGGATGCTGTCCACTGCGTACCTGATGGCGATTTAGCAGGAAAAAAATATTTAAAATTTTTAAGTCGCCCTGCCTTTATGGAAGCCGAGTTTATCAAAGAAATAATTATGTACTATAACCTCAGAGACTGAGAAATCCCGTGGGGGAAGCCAGGCCTGGTAGGAGGACGGAAGACGGCAGCTCGAGGCGGGCCTTCCGGCGGTGGGTGATGTTGAGGCAGAGAGGAGTCCAGGGGAGAGTGTGGGCGGGTGCGCCGGTGCCTGGGGAACCCCAGCAGCACAGTCGCTGGGAGGGGATCCAGCTTGTCCGGCTCAGGGAAGAGTAACAGGCCCCCCGTGGTATCCTGGGGGCTCGGGGGAGGGGCAGGGCTGTAGGACCTGAGGTCGCGGAGGTGACCAGAAGGTAGATTCCGGAGGAGTTTGGCGACCATCCAGGAGCAGTGGGAAGCTGTTTGCGCATGTGTCTGTGATGCTGGAAACTCAAGCCGTTGAAGGCAAGAGGTCAGCTTTAGCCTCATAATGCAAACTAAATAGCCATCACCCACCTCTCATTTTCTTGTCTTCCGTACTATTAAATATTTTTATATTCATCTGAGATGGCTTAGTTTGCAAATAGGGAAGCTTAATACCTTTCTCCCCAAAGGTCTAAGTTGGAAAGAATTTTTTTTTAGGTTTTAAACAAGTCAAACGAATAAAAATATCTCCATAGAATACAGAAGGTACAGGTTCAGGTCGTGATCGTTTTGAAATGCCTTTCTGTCATTGAGTTCCTGGGCATATACATGTGACATTTAAATAAAATGAAATACAATGTTAAAAACCGCCACCGTTCTATAAATCTAGAAGGAAAAAAACCTGCGAACAATCAACAATTTGCTTTTATTTTCTATTAAATCGCCATGTTTTTGGCACTTGTATCATTTACGGACTATAAAGTACAATCCACTCGCATTCCACTTACCAAAAGCGCGCCCACAAAGAAAACCTCATTTCAAATCTAATTGTGGACATTGTTCCTTCATTAAAAATTCATAGGGTTTGCGAATGTGTCACTAAGTGCCGGAGTCTTCATTATTTCCCCAGCTCTTTTCCCACTGCCAATTCCGATCAGAATTTTAAATCACCCATATCTACAAAGGTGTTCTCTGAAGGAAAAAAAAAAAAAAGGAAGAAAATTATAAATAAGAAGACATTTAGATCAAATAGGCCGCAGTCTCCCCTTGAGTGTACGTAGGTAAACGGACAATCTGTTCACCTCAGCATCTCGTTACGGCTGTTAACCTCTTCCTCTCTGCAGACTTCGAACGTGTTGTTAGGAATTGCTGGGCGGTGGTTTGGTTCAGGTCAAGGGGGGACATTGAAGAGCAGGCCACTCGCTTAGCTCCTTCTCTGCTCCGGTTCTGACACCTCTCCACTCACGTGAGCGAGCCACAAAGCCATGTGCCGCTTATCAACACCGTGCACGTGGCTCGCTGCAGTGGACAAGACCACGGTTTGCTGTTAAATGCTCTGGTTCGCCTCCATGTTGAGCTTTACAAGTCCTTCAGTGATTCGAGTCAAGAATATGCAAATATGGGAAAACTAGTAGGAGGTATAGAATGATAATCAGTAACTCCATATAACAAAACTGCGGTCACGTGGCATGGAGGAAATACACTTCTGGATGTCATGTATAAATTTATAACCATTGTATTACATTCAATATATTTCAGAAATCACCTTTTTCTCCTGATACGCACTAATTTTCTCAATTTAACTCAGCAAGGCACCTGCAAATTCAGAAACAATCTGAGCTCGATGCAGCTCTGATCGGAAGGCTGTCACTGTAACCTCTCTCATTCTGCATCACATTTCAGCATTAATTCACATTTTCTCTGTAATTCACCGCCCTTCCTAAAACGGCCCGCTCACCTCCTCACTTGCCAAGTGTGTGATCTAATGGCAGATAACGTATCCCAAAAAGTCCCTGCCGTTGTTGGCTGTGGTTTCGCCTGACCTTGGCTGGGTTGAGACAGCAAGGGCACACTGCGCGCTTTGCCCGCTGAGTGATCTCCTGGACCAAAAGGAGTTTACGGACCCAAACGGCACCGCTACGGTGAGACCCCTGCCACGCACAGGCACAGACCGTCTAATGCATTGTTCCGGCGTCACGTGGACCCACGACGAATTAGACCACGACGCCGCTAGGAAAACCCAGACAGATCAGAATATGTACTTGACAGTGTGGGGGATGGACGGAGTGAGGCCACGTTCGCGATATGGTCCTTGGGACAGTGTCCGCCACTATTTTGTAATCGAGACACTTCTTTCATGAGAGCCTATCTAAAAGGGGTCTGGATTTTAACGATCACAATGTCTGGCAGCATTGCCAAGAATGTCCCGCGTCTTCTAGTTGCTCTGAAAGGCATTACGCGTTAGCCCCTGAGATGGCTTGTGAGACGAGCACGGAGGGCATAGCGTGTTGGGAGAGCTCAGGAGACCGGCCCAGGGGGACGGGTGGCGGGGGCGCTCCCGCGATGTGCACATTGTGCTGCCTGCCACACTGCTGCGCACATTTTAATGGGAGAGGCAGAAAGAGGGATGTCCCCAGATCAACTCAGGGCTTCAGTTTATCTTTACTAGAAATGAAAAAAGCAACCCTCACGTGGTAATGACCATGACACGCACACAGTGAGACCGCTTCAAGGGGACACCACACAATGGCAGAGACACCCTGTATGTCGGGATCCCTCAGGGTAGGAACTCGAAGTTGAGATTTCTGCTTTTCTCTGCTCATGGCTCTGCTCGGCTCCTAGTGCCCCCGCGTCCTTCTTCCTGTAGCTCTCGTTTGAGGTGGCAGGTGGCAGGGAGAACTGGACCCCAGGCCCGCCTTTTGACTGGCCGCCGGTGTAATTATTAGCTAGCCGGTGTGAGAGACCCGGATTGGGATTATGCACAGGGTGGGATGGGAAGGGGTTCTGGAACGGGGTGGGTGGGGGAAAGGAGGAGGAACAGACTTAACCGCCGAGGCCTCCTGGTCACGTGGCCCCGACCGCCCCTTCCATCCTGCTGTGCCGTCTCCCACCCTCATGTCCTGTCAGGTGGAGCAAGCCCGTGGGGGCGTGGGTGACCCGGCGATTACAGACAGGTGCCATCCACGCAGGGAGAGTGGTCCCAGGCAGCCCTTGCGGGCGATGGATCTCACACCGGCCTCTCCGCGCAAACCTCAGCTGGACCCTCAGTCGCTGCATTTGGACAAAACTGAGCTCAGTTTGGGTGGAGGCGCCCGTGAGAATTTCTGATAAAGCGCCCCCCGCCGCGGCGCTCGGGCCGCGGGCCAGCCCGCGTCGGCGTCTGGTGGTTTGCTCTCCCCCCTTTTCTCTGGCGTGCGTTCCTGGTTCTGACCTGAAGGAAAGGGTGCTTCTCGAGAAAGCATGGATCGTGCAGTGCTTCTCAGCAGTGAGATCCGTTTCTGATGTGCTCGGTTCTTCCCC